>NW_010127994.1:0-30576 GCF_000699245.1 Pterocles gutturalis | reverse complement strand
ACTGTGTATCACTCATTTGTATATTTGTATATAGTATTATTTTCAATATTATTGTAGTTTAGTTACTAAATTGTCCTTATCTCAACCCACGAGTCCTTTTTTTCCCTTTACCTCTTTAATTTTCTCCCCAGTACTCATGTGGGGGGCAGGAATTGTGTGAGCGGGTGTGTGGTTTGGCCCCCAGCCAAGGGCTAACCCATCACAGCTTGTCAATTTAAGAATGCATGACTAAAAAGTATTTAACTATATTGTGGAAACTTGAATATTGTTCTTAAGAGGGAGCAAAACCACACACAAGTGCTAGGGCTTTTGTGGTGGCTGCCCTGACCTTCACAGCACCCACAGCCCTGCTGCTGCTCCGCTGCTCCACAAGTCCTGGGGAGAAGCTGCTGTTGTCCGCTTCCTACCTCATCAATACTCTGTCAGATATCATCTTAACTAGCTCCTGTATTCAGAAACACAAGGATCAGAGCCTGCTAATGGCACTCTACACAACTAAAGATATAGAAATTCCTCTGGATAAAATGTTAAAGGAATTTGTAGGGCAATGCCATGGGGTACAGCTGGGTTCAGGTGCAGAAGTGCAAGGCATCTTATTTGTGGATGGGATTAACACCAATTCTGAGCATCTGCCTGACAGATTTTGATCCATTCAGGTGTAGCTGTGTAGCTATGCCACCAGCTAAAGCCTCCAGCCTTAGGCTATTTGCTGCCTTTTATCCTTGTTTTAGTTACCATCTCTAACACATAAGAAACATGTCATGAGCCATGACAAACAATTGAGATAAATGCCAACCCTTGTAAACCTTCAGACTAGAGGCTGCACTTCTGTTATGTTTCAGTGCATTTGCAGAAGCCATCAGAAGGAAGCAAGGTATAAATAAATACAACAATTCTAATGCCAAGTGCCTACAATTAAAAACAAAATTCTCTTTTGTTCTACTTACTTGCTTCCCCAAGATCTTCTACCAAACCAGAGAAGACAGCATTTAATCTATTTTTTTTCTAAAGTTAAGCAAGAACTATTTTAATGCATTTTTATAAACCACAGAGAAGTGCACAAGCTCATTTTCCCCTCTTCGGTCACCTTTATAATGAGAGCTTTATTCTAATGAAATATAAATGTTCTTTCTAGTCAACAGTGTTACTGAGGTCCACCAAAGCTTCAGCATTACAGACATTACTTTTACCCTTTTTTTAGTTTTATTTGCAAAGAAGCTAAAAATGCTGAACTCCCCCTGCTTGAGGGCTCTCAAGTACCTGTCAGCGTATGCCTTGCTATCAGAGCGGTATACATGCAGTACACATCTGAAATATGAACACAGAGCTTTTTTCCACAGCGCAGAAGTTTTTGATTTTTCAGGTTCTGCACTTTTCCTTCACCATCTGTCAGTTTTATGTGTTTCTCCTATTCTTCCACCCCACAATAAAAACAGAAGAACACCTCTCGAGGAAAGGCATTCTCTCCCACACTCTACTATTTATTTTCTGGTATCTGACATTCTTCATCAAGTCAGATCCTGTACTAGCAAAAATCTGATACTCTGCCTACTCACAGCAGGCTCAGTGACTACGTTGATTTCCAAAGCATTTTGTCAGTAGATGCAGTGTCTAAATTTCTGAAACAACCATTCTGTCCCAAGAACTGAAATAGCTGTAATTACTATTTTTCATATATAGAACCTCTTCTACCACTATATAGCAAACCTAAGTTTCCTTTAAACAAAAATAAACTGTTTCACCTCAGTAATCAAAGGCAATGTTTCTCCCCCTTCAAGCACAGCGAACCTTCCTAGGTGGACCCTCTTCACCTCTTGCAGAAGGAGCTGTGGTGTTTGCGTGCTTGTACAGCACTTTTCATGCAGTGTAAGCTGGTGATTACAACAACAGTCCTAGACAAGCAATATGAAAGCTTTAATCAGCCAGTTTTTCTAGTACAATTAAATCACTGTGAAGCGCCTCTCTAAGGGCAGAGGTGTATCCAGAAATTAAAGTAATTCAGGGACAAAATGCAAAGTGCTTGCATTAAGCAAAAATACTCTTTTTTTTTTTCTCTTACTGGTACTGCTAACCAGCTATCTAGAGGAAATATTTTGAAACACTGTAGTTTAAAAACCACCAAACAATCAAAAGCAGTACAGGAACTTCTGCATAACAGCTTTTCGATTTGGGTTGCCAATCATCAGGAAAGCTTTTGGTAAATGAACCAATTACCCACTGCAGGCAGGTTCTAGCCAGCAGGTTAGGACCATGCCCGTTGCCTGCCCTCCCCAGTCGTGAATCCCAGGGTGGATGAGCCAGGCGCCCACACTGTTCACACCAGCCTGGAAGCCACCCAGGGCAGCTGGCCCAATAGCCATGTTCCACTCTTTTCATGCCAAAATAAACTCTTTGTCTAATCTTTGTTGGTTTATTTCCTGGAATTATATGGAGTCTTGGAAAGCGTGAGAAGAACAATATCTTTGAAAGATGCTGTGGCTTTTAGGTCCAATAATACTTTCTCTGAATTATGCTTCACTTCACCAGGCACAGCATACCATAGCTTGATTGCTACCAGTAACTGCTACGCTGTGAATTTAACCATCAGCAATAAAATAAAGAAGCCTAATCAACAACCCTAATTTATTCAGCTCCTACTGTAGCAAAGGCATTAACTTAAATTAGACCTTACAGTTATGCCTGATCATGAAGCCATTTTTCACAGTCATCCAAGATGAGGCATAAAGATAACGCAAATTTCACCAACAAGCATGCACTAGTTAAACTGACTGAAGAGGTATCTTTCATTCAGACCTAAACTGATATTTTAAGTGTTTACATTAATGTATTAGGAAAGGCTGGTCAGCACTTCAAAGCTCTATAAGGAGTTTTGTTTATTTAAGGTTATGATTTTTGACTAAAGTATTTCTACCTGCTCACTGTGGGTTGCAATTACACTAGTATAAAGGAGACTCCAAGAGCCACTCTCCTTTCACATTTTCATCTCCTGCAGCTCATTCCTAATCCAACCCCATCCCATCTTCTCCTGACACAACCTCTTATGTAGCCATCCACTGAAAGGAAATGAGAGGCTAATTCAGGTTAAAATCAACTCTTTTGGAGAATGGAGTTTTTATTTATTGCCAATAGCATTACACTAGTATAAAGGAGACTCCAAGAGCCACTCTCCTTTCACATTTTCATCTCCTGCAGCTCATTCCTAATCCAACCCCATCCCATCTTCTCCTGACACAACCTCTTATGTAGCCATCCACTGAAAGGAAATGAGAGGCTAATTCAGGTTAAAATCAACTCTTTTGGAGAATGGAGTTTTTATTTATTGCCAATAGCAGTAATATTTGCCGACAACTGCTGAGAAGCAGGGAATAAGAGATTTCTTACAACTGTATAAGCACTAAGTAAAAAGGTACATGGCACCATGCTCTTAGCCTGTTTTACAGCAAAACAAAAGGTTACCTTGAGCCCTTCCTTCAAATAGCCTGGTTTTCTCTGCACTGAACCAGAGCAGAAGCATTTCCATGTTCAGACATTATAATTCAGGTGGGACTGGGGTGATACTAGGTAAGGGAAGCAGCTGAGGGGTGTTAATGTCGTAAACTACTTCAGTTTCATAAGCAAAGCTGTTACACAGAAGCAATTTAGGTCTGAACTCACACTTAGATTTGTGTTTACTTTCTACAGATTTACATTTACAGACAACTGTGGACATAACCTACGGGTGCTTATATTTCCAGCATAATATTTGTATAATACTTACTTAAATTTTCACAAAGAAATCTTTATAGATATGCCAGCTACATCTTCTTGGTGCCTCCAGTCTAAGATGTCATGTCACGTGTAGTGCATATGTTGCCTGTAATAACTTTTGTGCTGTATTTGGAAGCCACAGACAGACAGATTATTAACAAGTCAGAAAATAGCTCAAAAAGTGCAAGATCCGTGATCTCAATTTCTATGAGAATCACAGAAGATCACAAGAGATGCTCAGACCTCAATGGCTTTGGGAACATGCCAATAATTTAAGACAACTCTGCCTCTGTTTTACTCTGGAAATATATTAACTCTCACTTCACCATATGCAGTTTGCCCTTGCTGCAGATTAACTGCACTATACATGAAGACACCAGAGAGTTAACTCTGCACAGAGTCAGGTCTGGCCAAGTAGGTTTTGTTAGTTCCCATGCAGTGCCCAGAAAACACAGCTCCCTTGTTTCCACTCCAGCTCAGCAATGCACATACCTTCTGAAAGTGGCTGTGACACCAAACCCTGATGGAGCTAAGATGACCACATATTTCAGTGCCTTTGCACTGTATCACCAGCATTTGCTGTAAAAGCTTATACTATCAGAACCTTTCAAATATCCTCTTGCCTTTCCTCTTCTACTGCCTTGATAACAGAGACTTCTTATGCCTCTACAGCTATACGGATGTACAAACAAGTCTTCAACAAAGAACACCTTCATGCATTAAGTTGTCCTTTTGCTTTCACATAAAGAAATACACTTGACTGGGCAGGTAAAAAACAGGGAAGATAGTCATAAAAGAAAATTATCAATTTATTTGTCTTAAATGTGAGTCAAATAAAGACATAACCTTATTTTATAAAGTGCAAGACCAGAGAAAACAGTGATCTTGTCCAGAAAGAAACCCAAGTTCACATTGAACTGTAACACTCTGATTTTATCAGCTAGGTCATTAGGTGTGATGAGCTGGGGGAGTGAAGCTTGACAGTAATTGCTTTGTGCTATATACACAGATCTTCCAACAAGAGAGAAACAAGGTCTGCTATCTTTGCTTCCCCATGTTAATAAAACAGCAACAACAATTCAAATACTTCAATAAATGACAAAAAGGAACAGCGTTACAAAACCCCCTCTAAAGTCCAGCCCAACTCACCTGACTTCCTTGCTTTCAAGGCAATGACAGCAGCTAGTTCTCTCTGTACCTAAAATACCAGGAAATTGAAGGATGGTTACAGTTAGTGGCACAGTCAAACAAAACAAAATGCAACACTAGTAAGATACTGGCTATCAATCCTTTGTAGCAGTCAACTGCAAATGGAATTATGCAGGTACTTGGTTTTGAAGCTACCATCACTTTTCCTAGCAAATCTATTTCCTCTTCAGCTGGGAATTCTGTGACAACTATTTTTTTTTTTTTTAATTTCATGTAAATGCTGCACATTCCTTAGAGAGTGGGCAATTCAGTAGACCAACCTGTCATTTATTGGCACAGCATCTCTCTTTCACAAGCGCACACTTGAAGCTTCTTCCTTTCCTTGTTAAATGTTTGGTTTGTGTCTGCTGAGCACACTGTAATGCTGGATTTATTGTGTGACTCCTGGATAAGCGGGTTCCCCATGCTGAGGTTTGGCTGAGGTTCACATATATAATTGACATTCACTTTTTGCAGCTTTCAGGAGGAAACAATCTCTCCTAATAGCATGTCTGAGTAATTCAGGACCAAAATATAGCTTCAGATGAACATGCAGGAGTAAGACCTATCTGATTTCCAGATTTACAAGCTATCTCACTAGCTTGTGATGAAACAGCCCTGCCATGCTAGCCAGCTCCCTTCCGAAGCCTCGTCTCTGTATTCTTTGTATTTTCCCTATAATCTCTACATAATCAGCTACTGTCCCTTTAGCCACCTCAACTCTACATCAACTTCTCTGCCAGAGTCTGTTTCTTTTTCTATCAGTAAAATTCTGTTTTATGCATTATTTTTATGCTTCATACTTCCTCACTGCCATCATCTGTCCCATTGCAGCTGCTTCAAGTGCCTTGCACTTGACTTACAACACCCCAGACACTCTCTCCTGCATACATCTCAGTTCTTCCCTTTCTCTGTCCCATCCACACTCTCAGACTTGTCTGTACACCTCCCAGCTTCTTCCAACTTCCCCCATTTTCCCAAGACAGCCTGTCTTTAGTATTAAAAAAAATTATGGGACATTCCAACTATTTTTCTAGGGATTGTCTTATCTCTTTGTACAAAGACTCCTGCAGTGCATACTAGCCATCTTGTCTAACAGACCTATACAAATCTCAAGGCTATTCTGCAGTGGGAGTTTTGACATCCAGTTTCTGAGAGCATGTGACATTTAAAACATCATTCACAAGACGTGGTATGATCAGAATAAGTCACAAAGCCCAGGAAGGATCCCTGAAGCAATACAATTACTAACAACTGTCAACATCCCACTCTCATGACTCTGAAGTTTGAAAATGTAAACCATTAATAGTTAACGTTATATTGGTCAAGCAGAAAGACAGACAAAATCACCCAGGACATCTCAGTACAATGGTAACTCCAGCATCCACTCAGCAGCCAGCCAGCAGTACACAATGTACGTGGCAGAAGGCAGTCAGTCATAGCAGAGGCCACATCCTTCCTCCGCTTGCATCCTTCCTTCCCTTGTGGCAAAGGACCAGGGAGATTTTTTTGCTGTCCTTGCAAGGTACAAGGATTTTTTTCTGCTCCTTGATGCTGCCCACTGAGAGGGACGGAGTTTTCTGCCACCCCAAGCAGGAAAATACTAACACAGTGACACAGTTTTCTTAAATGTCATCCTGTTTCCAGCACAATTGTGCAAGCTGGCAGTATTACCTTCCCTTCCTTCCTTCCTGTACAGTCATTCCCATGTCTGGAGAACTGTTAATCATGCTTAATGTAAGTATAAACTACAAGTGAGATGGGAAAGAACAGTTCTTCTATGGAAAAGCAACTTGTGTGCTTGCTTGTTTGCAGCAATTAATATACACTAGTCATACATACAAGCTATCTAGATTTAGAGTGGGATTTTCAATAAAAGCCCAAGTTGTTTCTGAATAACACCACCACAGCTTTTCTTGGCTAAACCGCTCAGACCTTCTCCATTCATTAAACTCAGCAGGAGGTACCAATGTCAATGACCCAGTCCTGGTCTATTCTTACAGGTTCCTGATAGTAAGAAACAGTACACTGATGTCTCATCTTTATCTTTTAGCATTTAATAAATACATTATCTCAAGACTAGCCTTAGGAGTCACTCCAATCTTCAACAGTTCTAACCGTACCAATTAACCCAATAAAACAATTGAAAAATGCAAATCTCTCTACGAGTGTAAAGAAAACCCCATCTTCTGAGAAGAAAAAGCAGCATTGTGGCATCCTGCGGTTACATTTGTAGCATTACTTTTGCTTATAAGGTGGCACTTTTCAAGTCTGAAAGACAGTACTAACATCACAGACAATAAAAAGGCTGGTTTTCTGTATTTTGTCTATGTGATGCAAAATATCTCATTGTTTGATGTGTGCCAGAAAGGCAGCTGGCATATTACTTAATCTGGGCAAAACTCTTCAGTTAAAGCAAGAGAAAAAAATATTCCTCTAGTCTTAATGTGAAGCAAAAGTTCCTTCTTCAAAGGTTTCATTCTGGCAGTCTGAACTCCCTCTCATAGGACTCACTCAAATCACTAGGAATTGGTACTACTGAGCATCCTCCTGGATTTGCCTGGTGTCCCTAGATTTCATAATCTATATGCTTTTGTGTATTTTAGCATAAATGCACTTGACATCTCTGCTGGACATGCAATTCCTATGCATCGTTACACTGACAGAAATCCGTGTACAACATTCATTCCTCACTGCACACATGCTATACATTATAATACTTCTTCCTAATAGGATTTCAGTTACTGCCTTTTTGACAAAAATCAATAGTTGCACATCACATTGAAGATAATAATGTGGACTCAAAGTAAAACACACATTCAAACAACAGCTATGCCTACCATAATACATTGAGATATTAAATACAAAAAATTGGTTTATACATATAGCTTGTCGCTACAAAGCTAACACCATCTAAATAGTATCACACTTTGAGTAGCATTGCAGATGTCAAAACTGATTCAGTTTAAAGGCCAGGTTACCAAACAGTATTCACAGAAATAGTATGAAAGTCTGAAAGAGAACATTTTGAGTGTTGTGGCATGTTAACCACATCTTAACCAGTTTTCTTTTTGCAATATGAAAGAGCAAATGTGTGCATACAGAGTGGTACCTGTGTATACTTCTGCTTGATTAAATATAAATGGCATATTTACATGGTGAATCTTCTTATCTTCAAAGGACGAAGGTAGAGATTTTTCAAAATTAAATGACAACTACTGTTCTTCTCTTATCAATTAATCTGGTCATTTTATCATAGAAGGCACAGCTGTGCACCTAGTAGACAGTGCACACCACTCCTACTTTTCTCCCCACTCTTTTTTCTGCCTATAGTAGTCTTCTTCGAAACAGTATTCTAGATGTCAATATGCCAAATAGGACTTCAGATCTAAAGACAAAGTGGCAATTCTTCCAGAACCTCAAAATGAAATCCTGCAACAGAAAACTCTAAACAGCAGGGTTTTGAAAGAGAGGAGTCTAGTTCACATTTTTGCATTGCCAGTAATGATAGTTTGATGGACTCCAAATAAAAGTAGTACTGGCTGATGTCTTAAAGTAGCAGAAAGCTGTGTTTCCCAGATACACTGCCTTAACATCCTGATCCTCTCTTCTGTCCCACCACAAGGTAAGGTAAGAGCTTTGCAGTGGAAACACTCATAGCCATCGCACTGTGCTCTTGTTTTAGCAGACTAGACATTGAATATGAAGCTGCTCTTCGGGACATGACATGGGATGCATGACAGCTCTGGAATGCTTCTTTAAAGCAAGGACTAATCCTTGCATTTTCTTAAAAATTCACAACCAAAAAGATTATCTGATGCAAACGTATTTCAAATGGCACTTTGCACTGCTTGCATGTCAGCTGGCTTTACAATTTCCATTTGACAATATTGTCAGTGCCTCATTGTAGTGAAATATATTATATGAGCATATAATTTGATAGACTCCACTTAGCTATCTTGACTCACTCTGCTTCTTCCATCATACAATAAAGCATAAAGAAAAAGTGAAACACCCAAGTTAGTATCTTCTCTTTTGTATCTGACTCTGCTCTTGAAAGAGGTGTATTCCATACATTATGCTCAAATTAACACGATAAAGAAACCTCAGCAGTTTTTTCCCCACTGCCCTTCTGACTTGCCATCATTCACCGTTGCTATCTTTATTATCTTCTGTGATCCATTGTTTAAAACCAAGAGTGTATTTCCCTAACTAATTAGTTCTAGATGTCTGAATCAAAA
Source organism: Pterocles gutturalis (assembly GCF_000699245.1). NCBI lineage: Eukaryota > Metazoa > Chordata > Aves > Pterocliformes > Pteroclidae > Pterocles > Pterocles gutturalis. The sequence goes on along the minus strand of NW_010127994.1, from coordinate 21,400 downwards.
AAAAAAAAAAAAAAAAGAAAACTCAGAAATTGTGCAGTCGATGTAAAAAGTTAAAGTCTACAAGAGAAACAACACATGGTAAAAAAAAGCAGCAGGGAATAAGAGAAAGCCCAACAAAAAAAAAAAAAATTCAGACTACAGTAAAGAACAAGAGGTGGAGAGAGGAATTCACCAAACTTGTACAGATGCCTGCGTCTGTGCTAGTGGCTCTATAAACCCTTTATAGAGAGTGCATACCTTACCAGTAGAGTCTAGGGTATGACTGTTTTTTCCCTAAAGTAGACTTTCAAAATGAATCGTACATTTATCATCCTGAAAGCACCTCTTTCTGCTCCCTGGCTTTAAAGAGTGCCTGGGGAAGCTAGCTCAGATGTAGATGCCTGCCATATGGCCACTTATATTTAGGTGGGGTGAGTTCTACCCTCTACAACAGTAATAGGTTTCATAGAATTACAAAAGTGTATAATTAGACCTTATGTGCACGCATGCTTACAGTTTTTCCTGTGCCTTCAGATGCTGAAACAGTGATTTATATTTTAGGCACACAGATTCCTTCAGTGTTGCTTGGGCTGGATCTTCACAATCAGTTTAGGTTGGAAAATTTGGGGATTTAATCTCCAAAAAAGAAAAGCTGACACAGAAGCATCCTTCTGACCTGACACAGAATGTTTGATTCCATTACAAGAAATGATCTTACAACAAGATACACACGATGCACCAGATCCTAGCACAGACAGAATAAGATGTTGCTTATTAGGATGGAATTTATTTAGGATAAACATAGTTGGGAAGCCAGATACTCAGGCTTCCCAGGTGGGTCTCCTCAGAAGTTTATGATAATCTATACCAGGGCTGCTGAAGCCCTTACTCTCCCTTTGAACCTCACCCCATCATTGTCTTCACACTGATGTCCATTTGGCCAAGAGGATTTGAGTGTAAGCTACCTGGCAGAAAAATCACCATGATCCTCCAAATTGGTATCTCCTGCACCATGAATAGCTTGGATTACAAGAGACCAGACTGCAGCAGTCCTTGCTTGAACTGATTTTAATAGCTCTGGAATTGCACACTAAGACCTCAGTAAGGCTTCTTCCTTTCAGAGACAAAAAAGTAGTTTGCATTACAAACACCTACTCACTAAAAGTCTTTAATTTCAAAGGATCCAAAACATGACAATAATTCAAACATGATCAGTACAAACTTTGATGCAGTGACCTTACCGCAGAAGTGAGACGAGCAAGAATTTCAGCGTTGGTTTCTGCCGTATCTTCTATTTTTTCATTAGGCCTTAAAAAATAAAAATAAGGTTATATTATTTCTTTCACTCTGTTTCAATATCTTTTGATTCTTGTAAAGCAAGGAACTGTGTAGCCACAGGCACTAATGTAAAAGTGCTTTTGAGATTCCACATCAAAATGATGACTGCAACATGACAGTAATTAATTGTGTCAGTAAGGACAGAGTACACCCTCTGTCCCTTGCTGTCAAGAGCTCTTTTGATTGGGCTAACGTAAAACAGTGAGAGAACACTTCAGCTGTAAAAATATGATGAAGAACCAAAGAATGCATGACCCTCTTAGCTCAGCGTTGCTTATCTGAATGCATATTTTGCTGCTAAAAACATACTCCATCAACAGAGCAAAGAGTTTTCCATCTGCCCACCACCCAGCTTTGCTAAAGTGTGGAGCAACAGCTATGGAATGTAAACTCACATAGATAAAAGCAGACAACATAAAAATCATGTGACACACAAGATTTGATATTTTAAAAAAATATGTGAAAATGAAAATAATACATGTAAGAAGCCATAAATTAGCAAACTAAAGCAATGGCTGAGGACACTATTAGGTCGTCTTGACAGTTACTCACAAGACAGAGAGACTTAACGTGTCTTTGCAAAAGTGGAGCAGTGCAGGAAGAACCCTTCTAGAAACTGTCACAGAAGTCTGGCCCACGTGGAAGAAGCCACACAAAAGTTGCTGTGGACAGCACAAGATAGGACTGTGTTTTTCTTTAAAGCAGTCTAATTCCCATCACTAAAACCTCTGTGAGCCTTTCGGAACGTTTATTGACAATCAGAAGAAAGATACCAGTATGACAGGGTTATTACTATGGGAAGAAGAAAAAGAAAATGCCCTTGAGATCTTTACTTTTTGTCGTACTCAAGAGGCATGGCATGCTAGCAAACCCAGCAGATATGCAAAACTGCAGCTGGTGAAATAAACATAAATCCCAGGTATTAACAGAAGCTTCTGCCTTTGACTACATTATTTAATTGTTCATATGCCTTGAAGTGTTTCGGGAGAGAGCTGACAACATGTCTGGAATATGCAGCTGGCATATTGTGGTTCTTACATCCCGTGTCCAAAAATTTATTTCCCTGATTAAAAAAGTAAGGTCAGAAAGTACAGAATGACATATGCATTCATTTTGGGGCAAGCATATTCAGACCAAAATGGTAATTCAGATTAGAAATCACAGTTATTTTCACAACTGCTTTTCCTATTCAAAGAAAAATGTTATTTAACATTTATAGTGTTATAACCAGCCCAAAGGAAATAAATGAATGCAGTTTCATGTACAAAGAATGATTTTTTTCAGTCTTTCTCTTTATAATTTGGAATGAGATTAAAATAACTGACCTCTTTGGTTGTCCTACACATCTGATCTCTTCTGATCTCTCAGAACCAGGCTAGGAGCTGATTCTTCTAAGCTGGAAGCAAAAAGATAGCAGCTCAGTAGACACAGCCACAGATGCAATCTATAAACCCAGAACAGCGTATAGCATAGCTATTTTCATCTTGGGCCTTTATTGCTTCATCTTCTATTTAAAAATACTCCCAGTATTAATCTGCATATGAGCATCGAATACTTCTGAAACCATTAATATACTAAAAATTATAGTCAGCTCTCCAGTATCAGAGAGGAAGAGTGTATTATGGTACCCAGGCTAATGGAAGAAAGTAAGACAGAATGGATACTGAGGAACAGACTCAGGACAGATGTCACCCCAGTTTTTTTCAAAAGGGGCCAGCTAAGACTTAGTAAGGCTGGTACCAAACAGGAGCTACAAAGCCCCGGCAAACAAGCCTAATGCTTATACAGCTGAGTGCTCCGTGCTCTCAGTAGTGTGCTAAGCAGAGTGAGATGTAGGGACACTTGCCCTAGATCTGCATGCAGACAAGTCAGGTCCAGCACAATTATTACTGTACACCACATGAAAGCAATTACAGTGCTTCCCGACCCGCTGACTGAGGAAGCAATATAGATACACCTGTGGTCCTGGGCCTGGATTTCAACTGTTCAATGTAATGTCACTACATTTGTCTCTATACTGGCTTTACAATCCACCTACAATGCCAATAAAAGACCCATGGATACCTGAGAGCTGTTTGCGTTCAGCAAAAGCTTTCCAGGAACACCATAAGGCAGTAACTAAATGAATACCCTATCCTGGCTATTTGCACTAAAAACAAACTACGGTTAAGAATGGTTACCCTTCTGAAATTAATAAAACGTAAATGATTTCAGGACATAAGATACAGAATTTAGTGTAACACTTCTGAAAATAAAATAACAAGCCCTATGAGATAAAGAAGAAAATCCCCTGTTAACACCTCTTCTAATAATTAAAATATTGTGGGATACATTTCGATAGCCTAAGGTACCCCATGCATTCTTGAAATGTTCATTGAGTCTACCAGTGGTTCTGGGAATTAGGTGTTGTTATAAACACCTCAATTTACAAAGAAGGAAATAGAAGCACACAGAGATTAAACACCTGATACAAAGCCATTGCAGTCACTGGAAAGAATTCAGGGGACATTGGATGAGAGCCCAAGTGACTGTTCAAGGTTTTAAGTAAGTCTGTGGCACAGCTTTCAATACAGATCTTTTCTTCCCAGGCTACTGCAATATCCACTTCTATTCCATTCAAGTAGAATTGGCTGTGATTAACACAGGGTGTTTACTGACCCCAAGAGGCCTCTGCATCAGCACCGTCTCCTTTGACAGCATTTACAGGGGCTCAGTCCCGTGGAATACTCATAACAACATTAGCCTTCAGTTTAGTGTGAGCTGCTAAAAATCTGCTATGTCCCATATTGTATTCCATGGTAGATTCCCACCAATGTTATGTTTAATTTAAGGAATTTGTCAAGATCAAAAGGTGACAGGGAGCCATAAGCACATGTCAGGCTTCAGAATGCTATTTTTATCATAGAACTTACTATAGTATTATTTGGTAACACTGCTAATACTGACCAGAAACAAATACAAATCCATCAAAAATCTGTACAGCAAGTCGAGACAAGGCCACATTTATTTAATAGAAGAGCTGCTGAAGGAAGTCCCCAGAGCTGCCAGTGCCTGCTCAGGTCTACAGACTCCTTCTGGGAGAGCAGATCCATGGTGCTCCACAGAAACTCACAGATGCACCCAGCAGCCCAGGCTACTGCAAGGCTGCAGCCCATCCGCTGCAGAGGAGACAGAGCTCATTTGGCTCAAGAAAGACTATGCTTCTAATGGTATGCAAAACAACTTATACATTTGAGAAAAGATAAACATTCACTGCAAGGAGAGTTTTTAGAATTGCCCTCTTTCTTAATGAAAAAGAGTATATGGGTTTATTTAACCTGGTCAGATAAGTTCAACAAACACCTCATCACATCTATTCCCTTACAGTTTCTGTTTTAGCAGTGTATTACTTGCATCAAGCATGGAGAATTTTGTACCTAGAAAAGCCTCCTTTCCCTTTAATACCACACTCCCTTGAGAGTATACCGTTATTTAACATTCAATTCCTTCTATATATATACATATATTTTTTTTGAAAAAAAAAAGCACCCTCACAATCTGACAGGTAAAACCTCCAGAAAATAATTTCTCAGTGACAATATTCCCAAGAGGAATCCAACTCAAATTTGAATAATGTGAGCAGGAAGGAGCTGGAAATGTACATTAGTTAACAATTGCTCAATTCATGTGACAGGGATCATCCTCCACTAGAAATGACAGTTGCACTGGAATTATAAAACTCCAAAGGAGTAAAGTAGTGGTACTCTCCAGCCAAGGTCAGCATGCAGGACACATTTTTAACTCGAACCTAAAAAGTTTTCAAACCATTTTCCTACCCAGCATCCTTCATGTAACACATCAGTGTGACCTATCTGTTCTGTCTGTTTGATTCAAAGCCTTTGTACAAGTAGTCATGAACCATGAAAAGTGGCCTGATTTGCAGTGATAATGACAAAAACCCCAATTCTCAATGAAATCAAGATGAAATCACCCTGGTATTTAGGAGACAGACAAACTGCTTAGCACCAGAGTAGGCTGGAAGACAATAATTTCTATTTGCAAGAATATTCAAAGTTTTTCTCCCAGGAGTCATCTGCTTAGAAGATCACATTCAGTCCTCTGCTCTCGCCAATTTGGGGTCCTTGTCATTTGGCTACACTCGCTCAAGCTGACCAAATAAATGCATTTTCAAGGGAATCCCCACTTCAGAAGTGCCAGTTTGTGGTTGTTGACAGCGTCAGGAATTAGAGAATCAAGTTTTTGCCCTGAGCCATGCAGAGAAATTACTGAGATGCTTTTTCTACCAGATCAACGTCTGAATTTAAGAAGCTGGGCTTGAGACAGCTTACAGGGAATTTGGGCTTTGTGCTCCTTTAAAATATTTCCATTGGACACATTTGAGAGAATGTGTTTTTAAAATACAACATGCAGAGAAGGAAAGTACTTAAAGAAGAAAGCTTTGTCTTTGAAATCAATCAGACTAAAACCTAGTACTGTCAGAGTAATAGCTCTCCACAGTATAAGTATCAGGTTTGAGGATTCATCATGCTAGGGACAATGAATTAATTTAACCCAACTTGTCTATCCATGCCAGCTCCTGCAGATTTGCCAAGGCATGAGGGGTCACAAGCCTCCAGACCTCTCACTGACACCTTTTTCCTATATTTTGGCCTGTCACTGTGGCACAAGTAACTATGGTTTCCTTCTAGCTGCTCTAAATAGGCAACATTTAGGGCACAGCTGCATGAGCACAGAGGGTATGATAACATCCAACAGTCAGGTGAAAGAGGAGACACACAGGAAGTGAAACTCCTAAAAGGCATGTTCTGAAAAAGAAGTAACAACGTGAAACTACAGAGCTCTGGCAAACATGCAGTAGCAAACAAAAATCAGATGACTGAAGCTACCACATTTCTACCCATCCTCTCTATTCAATAGCTGAATCTGACACAGCACAAAGGTATCTGATCTGCTAGTCAATCAGCTCCACAGCATACCTGTTGCCAAGTTCATGCCAAACCTCCAGTTGTAAGAGGAGACCAAAAAAATAATAAAGCCATTTGCCCAGGTAATATAGCAAGCTAGAGTCAGCAAGCTAGTGCATAAGAACCACAATATGCCAAAAACCCCAAGTTGAATGCCCTCATTTGTCTACCCACACTGACTGACTTTGTCTACCCACACTGACTTTCTCAGATGAAAACCCCGTCTCTACAAATTTTGTCAACCCTGAAAAGAAATCTGGCTCATTTGCACAGTGGTTTAGGGGTAAAACGTGTCATTATAAACCAGCCACTTAAAAAACTGTGAGAAAAAGTTGCAAACAGATGTATAGGCACACTTACAGATTACACATGTCAATCCTGGGAGGAGACAATGGCAGTAGTTGAAGTAGGAGCTTTACTCCATTCTTCCATCCTTCCTCTTTCTCATATTCACAGAAAAGGCAGGTACATTCATCGGCTGAGAACTGGTAGAAAGCATGAGTGTCTTGAAAATAGAGTTGTCTGTCCACTGTTAGAAAAAATAACATTAGATAGCCTTTAAACCTTTACCATGTAAAGGTTCTGTGCCCCCACCACATTCTGTGTTGCACTTGACTGTAACGCTGAGTTGCACCACCACACAGGGCAAAATGTTTGCAAACTCAGCACAGAAGCAAGCCTGCCCTCTTGTATTAACTCAGTGAGTCCAAACAGGACAACCCCCAAACTTCAATTTGAAGATCTCACCACTCCTGAAATTCAAGCATTATGACTGCTGAGTATTTAATCAATTTTGGAATCAGTTCAGAGTTAGGAGATAAAAACTTTCTACTTATAAGATTTCTGAGCCTCGATTTCCATTGGCTGCTAATCTGTTCTCACTAATAGCCAGGCACTAGTAAACAAAGTTCAATAATGGGGATGCATACCATCATTATCCTGGCTTCTCCTCAAATTCAGGGCTACTGGATTTGTAGACTAGACCTGGGTAAGATGATGTGCCAGTACAACAGCTGTCGTTTTCCCTGGCATAACCGGGATTGAACTGGGATCAAAGGACAGGGTCCAAAGCCAAAAGCACAAGCTCCTGCTGGAAGAGTCATTCAGCCCTTGGATGAATGATTGAGGCTGCATGATCAGACATACTGTCAGTGTAGTTGGAGCAGAAGAAAACCTTTAAGTATACTGTCAGCATACATAAGCAGAAATCTTTCATAACACCTCAATTTTTCACAAAATGGAAAGTTAAGTGTATAGCACAGACTCCATGGGGGTCTCTCTGAGCTACCTAAGCAGGGATATGTTCTGAGCTACCTAAGCAGTCCCAGCTACAAAGTAAAGTCCATCAGATTTCCAGAGGTTGGTTACCAGTGTAATTATCACCAACCACAGTAGCTGGACCAAACCCCTAAATTTGGTGGGGAAGGTGGGGACGGCCAAGTAGAATCTGGCATCACCACCATCTCAAGGAGCTGAATCCTCTCTCAGTCCATTGTAATCTAAAACTATGAAAAAGAGAGAGGAAGTGAAAATCACTAATAGCTGGAGAAGTCATCTGGCAAAGCCATGATCTGCAGTGACTAAACAGCTGCTGTCTTGTGAAAAACCCAAAAGAGCTTAAAGAGGAAAAAAAGAGGCTGGAAAAGACACACATGCTATCTGCAACTAAGTAATAGGGAACAGACTTGCAAAAGCAAAAGGAAAGATATTGCCTAAAAAAAGAGATTAGTCTTTGGTATATATGAAATGAAAGGTCACAGAGGTGAGCCTACCGAAGAGATAGTAAAATAAACATCTGTCAAGAAATACGGATCAATCTGCATTTTTTTTCTTTCCCCCCTTCCTGTCCCATCAAATATGTGAGTCTTATCCCATGCAGAAGAAACTGATAGCCTTCCTCATGCTAGAAATACTCTCAAGACTGACCTGATAATATAATGCCCATATCCAGGAGGAGCTGCCACACTCCAACTGCTGTAGATCTGCACTTAACAAAAGGACACTGCTCCAAAAGCCAGTCTACCAGTTCCGATCCAACACAGCTTCTCCTGAAAATAAGCAAAACATCACTTCTGACACTACAGTAATGTTAAAATTCTCTTTTACAATAGAGAGCTATTTTTTTAAAGCTATTAAAAGTGCATCCTTTTGCTCAGCAGGGCAAACCCTTTGTGTCAATTACTAATTTTTGTAATCCTGTTCATTTCAAGGGAAGAAATTATTCTGGCAAGTCTCAGGGGATGCCCTTAGTTACAATGAGGAAACTTGTGTTAGATGAGTAAGTTCCCTTACATACCTAATCCATGTGGCACACTTTACAATATGTAATATTTTCATCAATTTGTGCTGCATGCAGTCAGTCACCCAAAGATGTATAAGAGCTAAATAAAATCCAGCTTTTAGCCTCAGGATTTTATTTCCTTTCTGAGCGTAGGCATAAGCAATACAGCTACACAGTATATAAGACCTTGAGTGTTGCTCTAGGATGTACTTCATCTTTCACATTATTGGTAAACTTATCTTTTTTAAATCATAAAAAAAAGAAGTTGTGGCTTTTTTCTTAAACATGGATATGAATGAATCATGCTATAATAGAGACCTGCACATTTTGGCATAATTGAAAATAGGGGGAAGCATTTATGCTGTAATGCAACACAAATTGAAAACCACTTCATTACAGAAATATTCCATAAATTACATGCAAAAATCACTGTGTAACTAAATCTTAGGAATCCAATTAATCTCTTTTATAACTCCATACCAGGGCTGAATTTAATAAGCTTCTTTTCAACAAAAAACAAACACAATTGTATATGAAATCATAAGAAATTAAATTACTGGACATACAATCAGGCCACTGCTGCTTTCTGACAACTGACAAAGTAACATAAGAAAATATATTAACATACAGGAGACTTCAAAGAATTTTTTTAGAAAATATTTTCAATTCTTAGCAACATACAGAATCTCACTCTCAGAATTTACTCTTGTCAAATCAGGGCATAGATGAATGCAAATAAAACCCATCCAGTTGATTAAAATGAATGAACTCAGGTTACCTGCAAATGCCACTAAGGTACACCCTGTCTTTAATCAGGTCAGACGCTTGTAGAGTAAAAATATTCCTGAGAGCTCTCCCAGCACAGGAAGAACTTTCTCCATAAATCTGAATGAAAAGAGAAATTGAAAACTGTGACAAACAGGGATTTATTCCTGCTGTAGTAAATTGCCTTGCCACCGTCCACTCTCTCCCTCTGAGCAATGCCTTCTCCCCAGCTAACCAAAAAGCAAGCAGTCAAAGCCTCAAAAGAAATGCACCCCAACTTCTGCCATACCCAGTTGTATTGTGGGTTGCAGATGCCCCCACAAGCTGGACTACTTTTAGATTTGTTGCCTTAGAAAAGCAGACATTTTACTGTCTGTCAGCTTTACCTGTGAACAACAGACAAGTTCAAATTAAAATGTGTTATTCTAGCAAAGAAAAAATTTAATAATTAAACATTATTCCACATATATTTGAGTTAAATAATTTAATACAAGCCTAATACACATTGAAACATAATTTCATAGTTTTTTCTTTTTGTTCAGAAATTTTGAAGGTCTCCTATGACAGCTACAGTTCAGTTCATCCGTACCTTGCCAGGAGGATGTGGTCTTTCAGAATGGACACACATCTGACTTCCCCCACACCTGATTTCTACCTTGCACCTCAAGGCTGCAGATATGTCTACCAAAACAGGACCCAACTCCATCTTCCATAAAACCATGTTCCACCTGGCCTCTGCATACCACTCCTTACTGATGAATTTAACTCATGCTTCTGTTGTGATGTTTCCTCCCAGCAAAACACATCAGTAACACCAATAACTAACTTAAAAGAAAAACAATGCTGGAGTTTCACTTTGTTGTTGTTGTTGTTGTTTCCTGTGTTTAGGAATCTGTCAAGGAATATGAAATAGTTCTGAGTAAAGTCTTGTGAGATGCAAAGCCAGAGCTCTCAAATATTGCAAATGTAAACTAAACACTGGCAATCCTTTAAATGGCTGGGAAGCAAGTGCACATTGGAATTTACAACAATTCAGTTTGCAAATTCAGTAAAAAAAGTAGACAATTTCTAACACACACAAATTATAACTTGTTAACTGGATTTAACTGCAGGCCACATTCACAAATGTCTTCAAAGCTATGATTAAGAGGTTGAACCATAGCAAAAAGATTCCTAATACATTATTTGATAAATTGAATTTAAAAGAAGCTTGACAAGTACCTTGTTTGAAGGAGTTTCCAAATAGGGATTTGAAATTCTTCTGGACAGGGTCTGAAAGACAATTTGGTAAAGCTTTAGTTTTGTTCTGGTTTTTGTATAGAAAAAAAGTAGCAGCAATCTAGGTCTTTTGTCTGTTGAAATCTAAACAGAAAGAATTTATCAAATCATCTGAGTAGTCCAACTGACGTCCTTTTTTTTTTCCACACCAGGAAAAAGGTTTGGTAAACTCAGTTCTGTGTTATTACATTTATTCTCGGTCTGGAAAAGAAGATGAACAATGAGGTGGCAAAGTCTGTAGACAACACACAATTATTCAGGTCAGGAAAGACCAGAAATGACAGTGAAGAATTTCAAGATAAACCTCAAAAAACCTAGGTGAAAAGACAATATCACGATGAGTTCCACATTAAAAGCAGCATGTTCTACAGGGAGTAAATGTAATTACACATGCTCTAATACCTCTTAAAGCAAACTTTATCAATTTAGTAAAGACACCTCAGGGTCACAGAACACTTCTCAAGGAAGACCATTCTTCTAAATGAAATTCTTAACTGTAGTTAAAGAAAATATTAGGATAAACGAGGAATAAAACGGTGACCAGCGAGGAGGTAACATTGCTCCAATGTAGATCAGCATTATCTCTGCTGTGCCACATGCTGCATTGGTAACAGCATCTCAAAAAATGGATGCTCCGATGTTAGAGGGGATTCAGATAATAATAGTAGCAGGAATAATAAAGGATTTGGATAAATTTTTATGTGATAAGAGGCAGAAAAGACTGTGACTATTTACGTAACAAAGGAGAGATTACAGGAGACACAATGCAATTATAGAAAATAATTAAATGGCACAGAGAAATGACAGACTTTCTGTGTTCTGTCTTATGTAACATGAATAACTGATCATTCAATTAAATTAGAGAGGATTCATATTCAAGGAGATAGAAAGGAAAATGACACATAACTCTTCACAGCAGGGAAACGCAAATAACAAAACCTTACCACTGATCAATAAAGACTGGGGTTTTAAAGTTATAAAATTAACAGTGAACCAGAACTCTGGAAAGCAAACAGAGACAGGAAAAACATCTCTGTGAGAGTCAGGTTACCCCACCTTTGATCACCATGATACTTCCATACCTTGTCAGTGTTAAAAGACAAGATATTGTCTACGCTGATGCTTACTGGCAACTTTAATCTTACTACAGGCCACACAAGACACAAATAAGCATTGCCTAAAAGAAGTTTGGAACAGAAGACGTTGTGCAGGTGCGCTGGCAGCACAACAACAGGATTGTGTGGTGCCACCTCACATTATTCCAACTTGTAGGGAGCATAATTAATTCCTCACTTTGAGAAGGATCCAATTCACATTTGGTATATTGTAATCACAAAAAAAATTTGTCCTTCACACTCTATCAGAATTACAGAATCCATATTTCAGTAATGCCAGCTGTGTTTTTCCCCTTATACTCTTGTTACTGTATTTTTTGAAAGGGAAGGGAAGTGATAAGGGACCACAGAAGCATCTAACACTGTTTACCCTTCCATGCTCATCACAAATGTTAGTGTAGTTCCACACATAACAGTAGCTCCATATGGAAATACTATAACATAAAAGCTTAATTCCCCTCTACCGTACCCAAAAAAGATGCAGGAAGAGTGCAACATTGCCTCAGATCCCACTTACTCTTCCTAGCCAGGACATCATTAACACCTTGGTTCTGCAGCAGCCCTACAGAACCACCACTTCACTTGGCTTCTGCCCAAGTCCTTCAGTCAACAAGCCTCAGTCACTGCAGCAGCATGGTCAAAGTTTATACATCAATTTCCGCCCTCCCCACTCCATTCCCAGGCTGGCATAAACAACATTATCATCAGCAAGCTAATTCCAGTGATGCCAGTGGTAAGTGCCACCCATGGCATTGTACACTAGCCTGGTCCTCTGCATTCAGAGGATGGGTAAGCCTCCGCCAGGGAAGATACTGCTACTGTGGGATGCAGTTACACAACAGCAAAAGATGAAACTCAGCAAAAAAGACAAATGTGGTGGCCTTTTACAACGGGGTTACAGTGTTAGCGGATAAGGGAAGAGTGACTGGTGTCATCTACCTGGACTTGTGCAAAGCATTTGACACTGTCCCACGTGACAGCCTTGTATCTAAATTGGAGATATAAGGATTTGGAGGATAGACCCCTTGATGGATAAGGAATTGGCGGGATGGTCTCACTCAAAGAGTTGTGCTCCATGGCTTGATGTCCAAGTGGTGACCAGTGACAAGTGGTGTTCTTCAGGGGCCCAGGACCAGTATTATTTAACATCTTTTTTTGGGAACATGGACAGTGGGATCAAGTGCACCCTCACTCAGCAAATTTGCTGATGACACCAAGCTGTGTGGCGCGATCAACATACTGGAGGGAAGAGATGCCATCCAGAGGCCCATGCAAACCTCATCAAGTTCAACAAGGCCAAATGCAAGGTCCTGCACACGGGTTGAGGCAATCTCAAGCACAAATACAGGCTGGGGAGAGAACAGATTGAGAGTATCCCTGAGGAGAAGGACTTGGGGTTGCTGGTTGGTGAGGGGGTCAACATGACCCAGCAGCGGGCACTTGCAGCCCAGAAAGCCAACAGTGTCCTGGGCTGCATCAAGAGAAGCATGACCAGCAGGTCAAGGGAGGTGATTCTCCGCCTCTACTCCATTTTCGTAAGACCCCACCTGAAGTACTGTGTCCAGCTCTAGGGACCTCAGCATAAGAAAGACATGGACCTGCTCAAATGGGTCCAGATGTGGGCCTCAAAGATGATCAGAGGGCTGGAGCTCCTCCTCTATGAGGACAGGCTGAGAGAGTTGGGGTTGTTCAGCCTGGAGAAGAGAAGGCTCCGGGGAGAACTTATAGTGACCTTCCAGTACTTCGAGGGGGCTACACGAGAGATGGGGAGGCACTCTTTATCAAGGAGTGTAGTGAAAGGATGAGGTTTTAAGCTGAAAGAGGGTAGATGTAGATTAGATATTAGGAAGAAATTTCAAAGTCCACAAAAGGTGGCTGAGGCTGAAAACTAGTAGAGAAAAAAAAAAAATCTTCTACTTTATCCTTCAAACCACACAGTGCTAGCTCTGGTGCAGGGGAGAGAGAAGGAATTCACAGCCCTGAAGTGGGAGAAGAAAAGACAGGACAATGGCTTCTGTCAGTGGCAGCCTGAACCCATATCAGCTTGGAGCAAGCATGAAACACTGGAGAGCCCAGGAGAGTACATTTAGCCTGCCATGCAGGAATCTACACACATGAAATTTCTATAAATATAAGAAAATGGAAATTGTATAGGAGAAAATAAAACAAAAGTGGAAGTGGCATTCTGTAATAGAAAAAATGATCTTTCCTGTTGACGGTAGTGCAGCCTGTGTAGTGTTGAAACACTCACTGCAGTTAGGCTGAGATTCACATCAGATTTTAGAAGTTTATATGCTAGCTTGGTAGCTAGATCCCCTCTTCCTTTTCTTTTTTTTTTTTTTTTTTTTTTGAACCTTGCCTCGGTAAATATTTAGCTAGCACAAAATCCCTTCATTATTTGCTACTGAACGCACCTCTGTTCAGCAGACTCTGCTTTGGCTGTTGGGGACAAACTGGGCAGTCCCCTTCCAGAGAGAGGAAAAAGAGGGAGTGGATCAGGTGTCCAGGCTTTGTTTGAAAACACCAAACTTCAGGTTGCTGTGTAGGGGAAGCACCACTCTCCCCTGAAGGTATTTGGCAAATATAGGCTGCTCCTCCCAAATAATTTTGACATACACCCCCAATTCAAAATATCTTTGCAAATCACTCTTAGAATGAGACAAAATGCGCTTGTAAAGCAAATTCATTAGTCATCAAGCAAACAACTCATCTCTCGTGAAAGCTACCTTGGAACAGCTATTGCTGCCTATGCCAAGTTCTGCTTTCCAGGTGCTGCCACCCCAGCATCCCCCTGTGCCTCTTCACCAGCTTGAGGAGAAGCTTTGCCAAACCTCGTGTCAGGGAGGAGGTGGGGATGTAGCAGCATGTATGGTCCTGGGACAGGACACCATATGTGAAACAGATCCAGAGAGCTGGGTGTGCCCCAGGAGGGCTCTCCCATCATACATGAGCAGGTGTGCAGAGGTGGCTTCAGCTTCCCTGCAGGGGATGCAGGAAGAAAGATGCAGGGAGCTGGTGCCTTGGGCCGGGTGGTCAGGATCGTGAAGTATGAATGTGGCACAGGGATAGCATCCTAGCCTGGGGACATGACTTCCACGTGACAGGAGAGGACAACTGGGACAGGTGGCCCAGAAGAAGGTTTTTGAATAGGAAAGCTAGGATCCAAATCTGACTACACCACGGATAATTTAGTCTGAAATTGGGAAAAATTATAAAGAATTTTACTGTGGTATTTAAAACCACCAGAAATGCAGGGAGTAGAGCAATAGTGTTAAAAGAATGGGTGAATTAGAATAAGGTGGCCAGCAAGCAATTTAAAACAACCAGAAGGAAATACTTTACAATCCATATGACAAGCTCATGGAATTATTAGCCAAAGGATCAAATACTCCAGACAGATTTTTAAAAGCAGTAGCTAATTCAATGACTGATACTACTATGTAAGGTATATATCTGGGTTTAACTTAGTAGTGCTTCAACTGGACAATTATTTTTAAACAAGCTGAGAATCTCTGCCATTATTCAAAGCTAAGCATGCAAAGATATTCATGATAATATTTTAATATATGAGCACAAACTGATTTGTGAAAAGTTTGGAAAGAAATTCCCCCATGACATACTATACAACAAGCAAAGTGTACTAATGAAGGCACATTTTGGTCTCCATTGGAAATATCAAGCTGTATCTTAATGTGAGATGCTGAGTTAGTTCTTTACTCAGCAGAGTATTGAACTGGCTCCACTATAGCAACTCTGTATGCATTTACTACAACCTGGTTAATGTTCTAATCAAGATTAGATACTAATAGATACTATGTTTTAGTCATGCCTTTTGGAGATACATTTGAATTTTCTCCCCTTTTTTAGATTTGGGATTTTGCTTTGGCCTCATCTCAACTTCAGAGGATGACTTGCCTACAAGTTGCTTGTGCTTTGCCTCCTGCCCAAGCTGTTCCAACAACTGCTGATATTTTTGCCACTGCCAGCACTGCAGTCGCAGTAGCATCAGCAATGCTCCATACATCTGCTAGCAATTTAATCACCACCGTGCTCAGAAAGAAACAAAGCGAGAGTGCTTGGAGCTTCAATTCAAGTACTTTCCTCAGCTGGGATTTAGTACAGTGGTAGCAGCCAGTAGCCTGTCTACACTAGAATTCACACTGTAACACTACAGAAGAGGACATAGAAATTATAGGAAGATAATAATTTCAAATACAGGATGCAAATGTTTTGCCTTTTTCCTAAGAGCTTCTGATATTCCTGTGCAGTTAGCAAGAAAAAAAAGCTTTAGCAAAAACAGAGAAGAAAATATTTTTATTAATCAAGATTATTGCTTTTTCTAATTTTTTACAGTGGGATTTGAATTAAAACTAAAAGAAATGAGAAAATCCAGAATCAGGGCTCTTCCCCCGCCCCTCCCCGGAAATTGTTAAATCTTTGACTCCAAGGTTTTCAAATAACTATGTTTTTAACTGGTTGCATTACCAAAAATTTAGCATAATGCCACATTAAGAGTTTGCAACGCACAATCAAAATTCACCTGTTTGCCGTTTACAACACACTCATCAATATTTGTCTGTTCAATCAGGGCTTAATTTGCAAACATGCCCATGATCAACTCCACACTGCTGAGCAGTTCTAGGAATATTTTTGTGTACAAATATAAGAAAACATTTTTTCATTGTTTCAGGGCACTATCGCTATGTCCCCAAAGAATTCAGCATAGCGCTTGTGCATTCCAAATTGGATTACTCAGTATACTTAAAATTAAGCAAGTGCTTCAGTGTTGTGCTCTGTCAGGGCTTATTCCCTAAATATAAATAGCCTGGAAAAAAATCATCTCATTTTGAAATGCACATGGTGTAGCACAGACTACCCGATAATGAGATGGTTTCTATTCCCTGACAGGGGGATTTCTGCAACTACTCAACACCTGAATCCTAAATTGGCTAATTTGACCACAAAGGAAATTATATATTCAGACAGATTTCCAACAAGCATTTAAGGATCCAAGCCTGAAATACACTTTCACACGTATTCATGCTGGAAACTTCTCACGTTACAACCATCAGAGACAGCGTATGGAGAAGGATCACAAATAAAGCTGAATCCAAATTCACTCTCAATAACGATCATCTGTTTGTGCTTTTCTCTCTTTACTAATCATTCAAATCTAACAATACAGTGGCTCAGGAAAAATTAAAAAATTTCACCAGGGGTATTTATTTAATTTCCCTCAGCCTTCTCTCCCACCCCATGCACAAATCAAAAACTAATTATTTTTTTCCTAGGCAGATTTCTTTCTCTCATTACGAACCATTACAATGATAATGCCATAACAGAGACAGAAACTGCTGCAAAGGTTACAACTGATGAAACCCTGTGGTTTTTTTCTTCAAAAAGATTTGCTGGAGTTGCTAAAAGCAACCAGCTATAATAATTAGAGTGCTTCCACTCAAGCCCTGAACAAGTGTCCTGGAACAAAGCTGGGCTGTACCTGCCCGACACACCCTCCTCAACCTGCAACACAAGAAGGGAGCAATTTCTGCAGGAGCAAATGCTCGTTTATTCCCATTGCTTAGTCATGCCAGGTAAAAGGAGTCAGGGCAAGGAGAGAAAATTACTGAACAATTTGGCTTATCACTCTGCCACCTTCAAATTTTCGCATTTGACATCACTTGATACTGCCTAAATTACAGGGGTTTTAAGCAGAAATAGGACATGGGTGCTGTGTTTTGTAGATGAAATGCTACCGTTGTTTGAGGGTGGCTGGATTTAGGGAGTGTTGTCATGAATCCCAATCCGTTTCCATGTGGCAGCAGATTTTTTTCTCAGGGTTGCTAAGGCACAGCAAGCAGAGTTGGTTGGGAAGCTAGCTGACTTTCAGCAGATATCAGTCATATGAAAACATAGAATATGCCTGACTTTCTGCCAAATAATAGTCATAACAAACAACCTTCCCCCACTGGTCCTCTCAAAACCCACTGTCAGAATGCATGGATAACGAAGAACAGCCAATGGAACAGTTCTCTCCATTAATGTTTATTTAAGATTAAATATAAAATTTTTTATAAAGGATCCTTTATAAAGGAAAGATCTTCCCCTGATCATCTTAAACGTCATACGCTTGTATATGAAGGTGTGGCATAAAAAGGTCAAAAAGCTCTAAAAAGAGAAATTTGTATTCAGCAGAGCTTGCAATGTAGGGCTCCCAGGTGAGCCTGCAAAGCTCTCTGGAGAAACCCAAATAGGTCATTAGTGAAAGGAAACCAAAAAGTATATTCTCACCTGTTTTCTGTATAGAAAGAACCTGCAATGAATCTGAATAAATTATTTCACAAACGGGAAACCCACAATTCATGGTTCATTCTCACCTCCCCCAAAACAAAAAGGGACCTGTGAAGAAAATGGCTGCTCCTTATAAAGGCAGGCAGTGCTCTTTAGGTTTAAAGACTTATTTCTGAGAGGATGACAGCCAGGAAAGCAACACTTTTAGAAGTATTTCTGTATTTTCCGGTACCTACCAGACTAAATAAGGCTGAATGGGATTATGCTTCAAAGAAAACTCTTTTTTTAATGAAGCTGGCATAAGCCACACACTTATTACTTTCACAAGGAATGTAATTCAGTGCACAAGAGCAAATTTTGTTTGCAATGCCCTTTTCTTTACCCAATAAGAAGTTAAGAACAGAAAAGAATATCACAGAAGACAATATGGCAGGACTTGCTGGTTGCTCTCCTCCCTCTTCCCCACTCCTAACACAGGACGAACGCCCTGGATAAATTCACCTTCAGGAAGGCACCAACACAAGCCTGAACCTCTTCTGTCATTATCCTGTGCCTCAAATAAAGCTGCAGCATCCTGATGCTGAAGCCAACTCAGTCTGAGAGAAAGAGAAGAATGGTGAACTGGCAGAGGGGAATGCCTGGGTCAGAGAAACTTTACATTGCTTACAAAAAGATAACAACCACTCTCCTGCTAATGATGCATTTCCACAGCCTGATTAAAGTACCATAAAACAAGGCTGCTGACAAGCAGGTCGTGTCCTCCCTCCACCTCCAGCTGCGCCTTCCCGTCCCCACCACTCTGCTTTGTGCTTCCACGCGTGGTTGTGAAGCCACATCCCGAACCAAGTTGAAGGACCGATAGCTTTGAACTGGTTCATTAAATAATGATTCATTTTAGCTCAGATTATTTCCCTCCATCAGGTCACTGGGGAGCCATACAAGCATGACTGCTAGTAAGGCGGGCAGCCGGGGCACAGGCAAAAGCAGTGGGATGTGGAGGGAGGCAGGAAAGGACAGCTGTGCTCAGAGGAAGCACTTGTTTATGCTGGATTAAAACTATCCAAGCAATGATGGCATAAAACATGCCTAATAAATCCTCAGCATCTCTGCTCTGTCAACATAAAAAGAAAGTTAACTACACCCACAAAAAAATGGCAAGACAAAATTCAAAGGTATCAGTAATGGGGAACTTCACCTCCCACCTCCATGTTCACATAGAATCATTAAGGTTGGAAAAAGACCTCAAGGATCACTTTAAGTAAAACAGAAATCCCATCTCATTTAACTCCATATATCAATTGTAGACTGCATGGGCTACAGCCATACTTTACAATACAGAGCTTAAACAAGTTTTCTCTTCTTTTTCTTAGCAAAACATGATGGGTATTTTCAACTCATATGTTAATACAATGTTTGCAATGAGAGTTCATTAAATTTGAAAAGTAGAAAGAATTAGAATTTTACTGCTTTTTATCATACTTTATATAACATTAAAATATGCAGAGTACACTTAATTGACTATTCATTTTCCTTCATTAACTTAACATTATTGCAGCATTTATGCTCTGGTTTGCCATTTCAGCCATGCTGTTCCTAATGCTACCTTAAAAGCATCCCTGTGCATTTCACTCTTCCTGGCAGTCAGCAACATTTCACAGGAAAGCAGCATCCTCCCTTTTTTTTCCAGTACAAAATAGGAACTGTACAGACTGTCACCATTAAAATTTATCAATGTTGCTGCATTTACTTCTCTTTAAAACTCAGTACCTAATAAACATAGTAGATGGTCTTTGTCATCTACCATCGTGTTCGTGGCCATCAGTATCTGTTTTAGTTTTGATCTGGAGGGTAGCACACAAGAGCAGGTGGGTGGGGTTTTTTTAGCAATTATTAAAATTTTATGCAACAGTTACTATTTCTAATGATGCAAGATATAATTCAATAATAGATTATTTGGAGCTATCAAAAGAATGCACATTGGATATTTCACACTATAATTAAAAAGATGTTCCCAGTGACAGGCTACCATTTATTTTCAGATAGATCTAAATGAAGACATCAACAGAACAGTGAAAAGAGAGATCAGGAGTAGGAAAATGCAGAGTCTGCATACTTAAAAGTTTTTCAAAGTACCTTTTGTGGTACATTCCTTGTGTTGCCAGCAAAATACCTTCTCATGAAACATTTCCAAATAAAAAAAAAAAGCAGGATGGCACATCAACTTGGCAAAGACATTCTGCAAGACCAACTCACAAGCATGCATTAGTAAAAGGAAATTTCACAGAGAAATTGTGTCAAACACAAGAACTAATGCCCAGGCTATGCAATCTCCTTCCTGGAGTTTTCATAACTTGAGCAGACAAGGCCCTGAACAACTGCTCTGGCTTTGAAATTAGCCCTGCTCAGACCTGGGACTGGATCAGACAACCTCCAGGAAGTCCCTTCAAACCCACATTTTACTGTAATTTTCTCCTGCTCCATCACTCCCAGACACAACTCAATTCTGCTCCTCAAACCAGCTGCATCAGCCATAGCAGAGAACATCTGTGGAGCTGCAGAGCAACCAGAAACACTTTTCTAGGCACACCCTGTGTTTTAAAAAAGGCTCTTAAAATCACATATTCTCATGTTACCCTTCACCAAAATTCTCCATCACACTATCCAAGGTACCAGGTCTCAGGTGCTGAGGGGCTGATGTACCTCTGCTGTCAACATTACTGCAGATAACATTGGTGCCGGAACTTGGCCTTCAGCAACTCACTGTTTGTCAGAGATTGAATATAATAAAATTTTTAAAGCAGACAATCAATTAAACAAGTGATTCATCTCACCTGTCACTAACAACCACCCACCATGTAGATGTTGTAATGGTTTCAGCTGAGACATAGTTAACTTTCTTCACAGTAGCTAGTGAGAGGCTGTGTTTTGGATTTGTGCTGAGGAGAAGGCTGATAACATGCTGATGTTTATAGTTGCTGCCAGGACAGTCAAGGACTTTTCAGCTTCTCTGCTGTGCCAGGGTCTGCAGGTGCAGGAGAAGCTGGGAGGGAGCACAGCCCCAATTAGTAGCCTGGGATTTGATCTTAGGTTTAGGATTGAGACCCAAATTGGCCAGTAGTCTATTCCATACATCATAGAATGGCCTGGGTTGAAAAGGACCTTAAAGATCATCTAGTTTCAAGCCCCCTGCTGTGGGCAGTCATGCCCAGTATATAGGTGAAGGTCTATCTGGAAGTTCACTCCTCTTGCTCTGGGCCAGCTCTTGCTCCAGGTCAGCTCTATTGGAGTGGTCCCTCTCCCAGGGTCGTCTCCCTCCCTTGGTCAGCTCTCAGTCTCAGACACTCGGGCTTTTTTCTCTGTTCCGGGATCATGGTTTCAGGACTCTCCCTGCT
>NW_010127993.1:1145-2300 GCF_000699245.1 Pterocles gutturalis | reverse complement strand
CCTCCCCAAGACCTGTGTCCCTGGTGCCTGTTCCCTCCTGTCCCTCCAGCGTTCCCAGCAGGGTTTGGCCGGATCCGTCCGTGGCTGTTGGGGTGCAGAATGAATGAATAAGTTTATTGAGGATGGCGAGAGCTGGGTCACACAGGTGGGTTAGAGGAGCTCGTTTTACCCAGTCTGTGACCCGAAATAACCGCCTGGAGCAGCTCGCCTGCTTTGCCTGCGCTGGTCTGTGTTAAATTGATGAGAGCTGCTGGCGTAAGGAGCTTTAACCGGGTCCTGGGGAGCTGCAAACCCTCTTTAGGCTTGACCCTGCAGACCTGCTGCTTCGATGCCCGGTTTGGGTAAGGAGCAGCCTGTGGGATGGAGGTGTGTGTACAGGGATGGTATAGACAGGTACATATATGCATACACACACACATAGTTATGCCTGTGTGCGTATGAAGACACACTTTTAAAAATATGCTCACGGATACATAAGCATACAGACACAAATGTATATACATACATATATATATACACACACATACACACAGAGATCATAGCTGGTGCACTGTGACCATGGATTCCCAAAGCTGGAGGCTGGAGAAATCTTTCTCTCAAATACACAGACATTTATATACATACACCCCACACACATTTATACACACACATACACACACCCTCGTATGCACAGATACACGTTCACACCCAAACATACGGATGTAAACACATACACCCCCCAAGGTGGTGCTCTGGCTTGCCTGTGAGCATGGTTTCCCCAACTTGGAGGATATATACATACACAGGCACATATATAGAGAGACATATATACATACACATATATACACACACCGACACATATATACACAGGTAAATATACACACAGAGATATATAGAGATATATACACACACAGATCTATATATACACAGTCATGTGTATATATATATATATATAGACACATACGCACACAGACATATATATGTAGAGTTACAGAGTACACAAAAAATATACAAACACATATACATCCTTCTACGTAGCTTTGGTCAGCACTGGGAGGGCACCCACCCCCGACACCCCGGGGTCACCCCGCTGCAGTTTTGACCCCCCGGGGTCACCCCGCTGCAGGACCTGCCCAGCCCCTATTTTCCATGCAGCAATGAGACATCAGATTGATT
>NW_010127993.1:293-1031 GCF_000699245.1 Pterocles gutturalis | reverse complement strand
CCTTTAAAACCAGGCTGCAAAAAACTTCCATCCCATAATAAATGCATGGAGGAAAAAATCTGAGCCCAGCAGGGTTTGAGCATCCCCTGCTTGCACCCAGCCGAGCGTGGAAGCGGGCTAGCACAGAAGGGGAGCAGAGGCTGTTTGTTTTTAAAATACTGTATTTTTAATCCTTAAAAAATACTGGGACAGTATTTAACAAACTTCATTACACATCCGCCGGACATATGCTTTCTGTTCATCCATAAAATTAATATTAGCATAAATAATTCTGTTATGCAAAAAGAAAGATTTTTGTCAAACAGCACCGATCCTCCGGCTACACCGCGTCTGTACAATTATCATACACGTGCGGGGGCTCCCGCGGGACACAAGCTCTGCCAAACTGCTCCGGTTGTAGAAAACACTTCAAACTGCTTTTCCTTTTTTTTTTTTGAATTTTTTGAATTTTTTTTCTCCTTTGTTTAAACAGGTAAATATTTTTAGAATAAGTATGTACAGCTGGACACTGGAGATTTGCATTAAGGTGCTTTAATTTGCAATCGGTTGTATTCAGTGCATTAAGAAGGCAAATTAATTCCTCCACCCAATTGCTCCGGTTAACGAACCCAGCGCAGTTTGAGAGCCGTGGCCAGCAGAGCCCGGGGCTTTGGTACCGCTCAGCCGTGGGAATGAGCAACCCCCTTTTTTTTTTTTTTTTTTATGCTATTTTTTTTTTTAGATCTTTGCCACCCCCCA
>NW_010127993.1:0-214 GCF_000699245.1 Pterocles gutturalis | reverse complement strand
TGTGTGAAGCTCCTCTCGCCGGGGCGCGGGGCTGGGAATTGGGGATTTTGGGGTGTGGAGGGATTTTCTTTGTTCTGTTTGGTTTTTTGTCTTGTTTTTTTTTGGCTTTTAGGTGATTTCGCACAAAGGGGTGTCCTCTCCTCTGGCTGCAAACCCCAGCTCAGCACCCAAATCCTGCGGCATGGGGGGCGAACCTCTGCTCCATAGGGGCTGG
>NW_010127992.1:25129-49689 GCF_000699245.1 Pterocles gutturalis | reverse complement strand
CCCGGTGGGAGCGGGGCCCGCGCCCGGGAGGGAAGTGGGGTCGCGGCTGCGGCCATTTGCGGGGCTTCTGCCTTTTCCCTTCTCTTTCCCCCTCTATCCTTCCTCCTCCTCCTCTCCTTTTGAAACATTTTTTTTCTCCTTTTATATTTTCTCCTTTTTTATTTTTCCCTCCTTTTATTTTTCCCTCCTTTTCTTTTATTTTTCCCCTCCTTTTCTTTTATTTTTCCCCTCCTTTTCTTTTATTTTTCCCCTCCTTTTCTTTTATTTTTCCCCTCCTTTTCTTTTATTTTTCCCCTCCTTTTCTTTTATTTTTCCCCTCCTTTTCTTTTATTTTTCCCCTCCTCTTCTTTTATTTTTCCCCTCCTCTTCTTTTATTTTTCCCCTCCTCTTCTTTTATTTTTCCCCTCCTCTTCTTTTATTTTTCCCCTCCTCTTCTTTTATTTTTCCCCTCCTCTTCTTTTATTTTTCCCCTCCTCTTCTTTTATTTTTCCCCTCCTCTTCTTTTATTTTTCCCCTCCTCTTCTTTTATTTTTCCCCTCCTCTTCTTTTATTTTTCCCCTCCTCTTCTTTTATTTTTCCCCTCCTCTTCTTTTATTTTTCCCCTCCTCTTCTTTTATTTTTCCCCTCCTCTTCTTTTATTTTTCCCCTCCTCTTCTTTTATTTTTCCCCTCCTTTTATTTTTTCCTTCCTTTTATTTTTCCCTTTTTTTCCCTTTTATTATTTTTTCTCCTCTTTTCATTATTTTTTTCCCCCCTTTTTATTTTTCTGACTGCAAATGATGCCTTGTGGCAGCAGCCTGGGCCAGCACTGCCCAGCACTGCCCTGTTGTGTAGGAACTGGGGAGCAGGGCTGCTGCTGGGAGAGCAGCGAGTTGCAAGCAAGAATTTTTTTTCCACCTCTAATATATCCAGAAGGGGGTAGAAGTCGTGTCTCTTTGTTCTTGGGTTATACAACATCTGGCTCAGCAGAGACCTGCTTCATGACCGGGGCGCTCAGGACCTTGTTAGTGTAAATAATAATTACAGGGCAGAAATATTCGCCTCAAAAGTCTTCATACGTGTGGGGTTACCAAGTTATGGATGATTTTCCTAGCATGGGGAGATGTTTTCTCTGCACTTCTTCACGATTTGGATCTCTGCTTTGTGTTTTTTTCCCTTCCAATGGAATCGTCTCCGTTATTTCTAGATAGATTTCAGGATTTTTGTCCTGGGAAGGACATTGCTGTTCAGGTTTTTGTCTCTCGAGCGCTAGCCGTGCTGTCCTGGCGTGGTTCTAGACCCTCTTCCTGTGACCTGGACCCAGAATATTCTCCGTGTTGTGCCTGTTCAGAGTTTTGTTTGTGACATTGTGGCAACTTGTGTTCATCCTCACCTAGCGTTACCGTGACTTCTGGTTCGTCTGCATCCCCATTGCTCATTTTTAGAGCCTGTTACATTGAACTTTTGGGGAAATAGATCAGAGAGAACTTGTTCGTCTTTTTAATTTCGATTTTCGTGCCTATGGTAAAGCTGAGAGCAACAATTTTTTTTTTTTTTTTGCATTGAGGGGGAAAAAGGAAGTATATGAAGACGTTAACTTCAGAAAGGTCAGGATGACGTTAGCTGTCCTCTTGTCCATCGTGGATAAGTGTCAGGATGTAGCATTTAATTAAATAATCTCCATTGCTCATGTGGTTTTCTCCATGTGTTCACTATTTTATAGAGTGTCGCAGTTGGTTTTTGTTGTATTTTATTGTACCGCAGTTGTTTCTCAGAAGTCTCGCGCCATTTATGTAGAAGCTTTATGATGAGTGAGGCACGTACCGCAAATACAGTGAGCCAGGGAACCCTCTGCCTCATCCACGACGTCTTCTGTGCAGTTCTTACAATTTCATGTATGTCTGCGTTTTCCAAAGTGTGCGGCCTGACGTACGTTCACGTTCCGTAGGTGGCTTGAAGCGCGGCTCTCGTAAAGCGCTGTTCGTTGGCAGCCTGCGTAGAGCCAGCGTTCGCGCGTGTGGAGGCAGTGTGATTCTTGGCGTTGAGTCGAAATCTTTCTGTGGACCACGTTCGCTCGCGGTGTTTCATTTTGTACCTTCTGTGCCGCACGGATGCTCCTTTGGAGGTGACTTGTCCTGGCCGTGCTCTAACGAGCGTGTTAAATTATCCTGACGCACGTTTATGTTGTGAATTTAGACCCAGTGGTGCCAGAAGAAGAGATTCCCTCACCCCAGGAGTAAATTTTTTTACTGTTCTGGTAAAAAAAAGTGTCCCAGCGAGAGTCCTTGGTGTGTGCCGTGTCGGTCGGAGGTTGCTCGTCTCCATTGCTCCATCAGGAAAATGTGCGGCATAAACTTGTTCATAAAGGATTAAGCTACAGTGAGCGAAGGCCACTTTGCACAAGGTTGGCCGTGCTGGGGTTTTCCACGCTGTAATTTTACTTTGATTAATTGTCTCAACTTTCCTGGACCAGAGCCCTGTGACTGGTCGGCTGCACAGATGTCAGCTTTCAGCCTGCAGGTATTTTTGCGTGAGGACTACTTCAAGAGGTGGAATTTCATAATTTTTGTGTCGCTCAGGAGCCTGAATCATCTGTTTTTAGGATCAGACCAGCCAGTTTCACTTCTGGCAAGCTCAAGCCTGGGACCTTTCAGGCTCCTGAGTGAAAATGAAGAAGCACAAATGTCTGCAGGAGCGCAGGTTGGGAGCGCTGGGGCTGCCTTTGTTGTAAGTTTTGCTTCTAGGCTACATCGTGTCCAGCTTCTGCTGCCATGCGCATGTACCTGCTCTGGGAATATTTCCGTTACTGCTTCCACCTGCTCTCCATTTACCAGCTGAGGGAAATATCCATGTGGCTTCCCGGTCTTTTGGAGGCTTCAGGAGTTATTATTTTTTTGCCTTACCCTCCTCTGATCTGGAGAAGTATCCTCGAGGAGGGAGGCAGAGTACAGTGACTGCTGTCTCCCTGTATCCCTTTTACCGAGAAAATTTAATACATACTTTTATAAATAAGAGCATTGCATGTAGAAATCAGCTTGTGTTGGTGATTTTCAGTGCGAGAAGTGCTGTAAAATTTAGCCTCAGACTCTATCTTACGCTACTTTTGAAGCAGAGCCATAGGAAAAAAAACACAGTTAAGATTTTTTTTTTTGTATTACTGATTACCCAGTGCTTGAGTTATTTAATAAAATAATTTTAAAATATACCCATTGGTCTTATTTAACTTACGCTGCATGATGAGGATCTTTTCCTAAGTAGTAGTTACCGTGGTAGAAGGATGGCAGATGGAGCTGAGGTGGCGCTTGAAGCAGGTATTTGTTGTCGCTGATGCGCTCTCCTCTAACGAACTTCATTAGCTCGCTGATCATAGCCATTCGTTAAGTGTGCTTGTCAAAAATTAGGGCTGGCTGCAGCCAATTGTAAATCAAAATTCAAGATAAAAGTTTCCACTTATTCCAGTTGGGTTTTCACACCGGATTCTGAGCTTTATTGCTGGTTATTGTGCTCTCTAGATCTTTAGGATTTCATCCTTCTGAAAGTCTCACGAGCCACCGGAGACGCTCCGTGTGAAGGAGTGGTGTGGGATGTGGTCTCTAGCACAGCCTCTCGGCACCGGGACAGTTTTTCTGTGTTTAATCCATCCTCTTAGCGTGTTGAAGGCAGTTGTTTGGTAGAGGATCAGTTTAATAGCTTCTCACATTCCCGCTGCTGAACGCAGGTACGCGCCCTTGCCCCGATCCGTTACTCAGTGAATTTGTTTGTGAATCTTTTCATCAACTCGTTTTGCGCGTGGATCTGATCCAGGTAAATATATCCTGGCAAAGCTCCTGTTCTTCACGTATTGCGAACCATAAACTGCTGAACATCACTGTCGTCTTCCAGCTGAAACTGAAGCTTCCACCTGAAACTCTCACCGCTTTCCGAAGCAAAGGCTGCGCCATTAACAGTGGAATTTGGAGGAAGGTTTGAAGGTGGGTGGCAGGAACCTTTCACCTGGACCATCCGAGCACCGCCCTGCTTTCAGGAGAATCCCGCTTTATCCTGTATCCGTTGCAGTTTGGTGTTTTTCTGACTCTGGCCCTGTTGCCTTTGCTTCCTCCCAAAAACTGGTGGGGTTGAACCAGTTGCTGTTTGGACAGGCCCACTGGGAAGGTTGGCTGGAGTTGTTCCTCCTTCTGCAATGGCACCACTCGCTAGGAAACGTCAGAGCTGTTATTCGGTCGGGAGTAGTACAGGTTACAACGAGGAGCAGATCTTGTGTTCTCGCCAGGAGGGTTGGTGAGGGGGGAGCTGGGAGGGGACGGCCAGGGGATCACAGCTGTACACCCACTTTGTTCTGGAGATCGCCAGCACTTCTGGCTGGGGCTGGGCTGGTTTTGTTGTGGCCGAGTCGCCTGCCAAACTCCAAGGAGACCCTTCTATTGACACACAGAAAACACAGGGGCGGTGGGAGCTATAGTTGGTGGAGCACGTAGGAGAGCGAAGGGCATCCTGATGTGCGTTGGTGTCGATGTCAATAAAATATGGTTTGGGTTTTTTTTTTTCTTTTCCTCCTGTAGCAAAGATGTAGCTGTACAAAGGCTCTTGGGATGCTTTGGTTGGAAGGTGTTTTCCATCAAAGCATTGACTGTAGGATTGACAAGCCCAGCATCTCTTTTTCTTCCTGTTTTTCATCTTTCTCTGCGGCCGTGCTGCTTTCAGTGGGTGACGAAGCCTGGTTTTGTGCTGGAGGGTGAAATCGGGTGTCTCCTCAGTACGGAGCATGGTGAGGTGTGCTCTGCGCCTGGTGCTGGGCTCTGAGCCTCTGCTTCCTCACCCGTGTTGGTTTTGTTGGGTGTTGATTACTTCGTGCCTCTGGGAGGCTGTGGGTGAGGCAGTGTGTGAATTATTTTATCCCTTTGCTCTGTGTGCTGTCTGTATTGCCTGTAAATAATACATGGATTGCCCAGACGCCGCAGACTGATAGCGGCTGGGACAGCAACTCAGCTCTTCCAGTAGTGTTACAAAATTCATCTGACTTCAAACACAGAAGCAGAAAAACATAAAAGGATATTTTCATTTCTACAGCATGCTTCTTGCTTGTAATCAGTGTGATCAGGAAATAGACTCCAAAAGAAACCGAGCCCCTCCCGCTGTTTGTTACATAACCATCTAATGACGGTAATCAAATGGGGATGACTTCGAGGGTTGGAAAACTTCGCCGCAGTCTGGGTCAAAAATACTTGCAAGACCACACCCCCGGAGTCTCCAGGTTTTATTTACCTTGCGACATCCTCTCTAGAGGAAGTGTGTGTGAATTAATTCTTCTCCCCATCAGTTTATTTTTGGCATCAGCCATTAGAGGCTCCTGCTGCTGCTTCTGCAGCCGCTTTCTTAGACACACAGAAAATCCTGGAACTCCTGCTTTTCCTTTGGAAGGAGAAGGGATTTCAGATAGTGCTGCTCCTTCCCTCCCTGGGACGAGCCGGTGGATTTGAAGCTCTTCTCACAGTTGCTTTGGTTTGCAGGTTGGGGATTTTTTTCAGGCTGCTTGTTTCTGCATTGTGAGTATTCATGGTTGGTGGGTAGATGGGTAAATTAGGTCTGTAGCTCGAGAAGGAAGCGGTGTGTGTTCCGGTGATAGCTGTAATGCTTACACCCCGATAATGAGAAGCATGTGTGGATGGAGGTGGTGCTGAAGAAGTGTGAAAGACATCTCCAGTATGAAATGGAGCAGCCAAGAAAAACTCCTGGTTCATTTTCAGTGGATCAAATTGTTGTCCGTTGCAGGAACTCTGAAAAACTTGGAGTTCCCGTGGGATTTGCACACCGTGCTGTTGATTCAAAGCAGGAAAAGCCCCACTTAAGTGCTGACCTAAGGTGGGTCAGGACTGGAAAACCACGATGGCTCAGTCTCGGATGTTCCCATGCCCGTGGGAAGTTGGAGATTCTGGTGGAGTACTACTGACCCATGCCCCTTCCCAAACTAAGACAGACGGAAATAACTCTGCATAGCAAGAAGGGTATTAGAGGGTGTGCTGATGTTTTTATGATTTTTAAAACCCTGCTTCATCCTTTAACAAGTGGCTTGGGTCCTGAGTGTTGGATTTTGCCGGCGTAGAAGACGGCTCAGCACTAAGCAGGATGCTCGGAGAGCGCAGTCGCCTGCTTAACGGGCTCTTTGTCAGTACGAGAGAGAAAAATGTTTGAACCAGGATTTAAATCCTTTCATAAGATTTAAATAACTTGCAGCCAAATCTCTTTGATCTAGTTGGGCTGTAGATGCACTTTGTTTCCAGCAAACACAAATCTTAATCCTGCACAATACACAGCTGCAAACGTAGCTGGATTTTCTCGCGTACCTGCTGTTTTGCTTCAAGAGGTTTTCCTCCTCGTGCGCAATCTTTTGCAGCGCAGGCAAGCAGATGTCTTCTTGAACCGCAGGAAACCGGTGGGAGGGAGCCTGTCCCTTTTCCCCGTTCCGGATGCTGAGGGTGGGAGGTATCCCATATTTTACTGGCACTAAACTGAGCCTCGCTGGACTCTGTCACCTTAGATGCCCCAAAGGGCGCCGCAGGGTAACTAGAGACACCCGTTTTCGTGAGCCTGGAAGAGGATCCCCAAATTCTTCCTCGTGTGAATGCAGATAGTTGACACCAGAGGCAGTTGGCAGCCTCTTACACAGCTGTAGGAAAAAAAAAACCCAACAAACTTAAGAGTAGGATCTTGCAAACATGCTATCGTAGTGTGTATCTTCCCTACAGGATTTAATTAGGTTTTTCTTCTTTTTTTTTTTTTTGGAAGACGGAATGGCCAGGCTTCCTGATCTTTTTGTTTGCTCACAACGTCAAGGGCTTCCGTGTGCGTTGCAGGATGGGAGGGCAAATGAATTGAACGGGTCAAAGTGTAAAACCGCAAGAGGAGAGAGATTTGGGGTTTTTTTTCATGGTCTGGGACAACTCATCACCGCTTGGTCCATTGCCTGGGCCCTTCCTGTACCGTTCCTCATCCAGCTAAGGTGGCACCACCCCACCCCAAACCAGCTGCACTCATACTGGTGGGACTCATTCTGGGTTGAGGATCAACCATACCAGCTGAAGTACCTCCCTGAAGACTGCGTCGTCAACGAGGGCTGGGCCAGGTTTGCCAGTTTAGGACTGAAGCTGAATAATTAAATGTGGTTGGGGCTGTGTTTTCTGCCTTTAATCTGCTTGAACTAAAGCAATGTGAGGACTGCCTGCTTAGGGTGATCTGTCTAGCCAAGGCTGAGGACAGCAGACCTCGTCTGTGCTGGACGTCACGGTTAACGCGATACTCACACGCGCATGTCACATCGCCACCCTCTTGCTCGGATCCCTCGGTAAAACACGCTGCCGTTATGTTTTTCTGTGGTAGCCCAGCATAACCACTAATCCTCTCTCTCGCTAAAAGAGGATTAAAACTGGGAACATTTGCACCTTAATGCAGCCAGCTAGGGCTGCGCGCTGTCGTTGCGGCAGGGATCCCATTGGGGCACGGACTATTGCACAGTGCCGGGAGTGCTGTCGGCCGTCAGCAAAGAGCAGCGCTCTCGGCAGTTGCGCTTGTTGGGTTAGTAATTCTTCAAAGACCCCTTTGCGTGTTATTTTAAAAAAGTTGTTCTGACTAGAGATGACTAACGCGCTTCATGCTGCTAAAATGGCTTCGGGCTATGCAGGTCCAAGTAAAATAATGTGAAATTGGGGTTTCTGTGTGGTTCCTTAAATAAAAGAATGTAAGTTGACACAGTATTACCTTTGAGAATGGCATTGATCATACGTAACGTTTCCTAGACTCATGTCAGACTACACATCCTGCAAAAAAATTTAGGGAAGAAGGTTCTGCCCCAGGTGTTACTGGTGGATACTGGTAAGGGAGAGTCACCTCTGCGGATCGCAGCCCGAAGGCTTAACGTGAAACCTGCAGAGCCTGGGGGGAAGCACGGGAATGCTAAATGAGAATTCAACCCCTGGGTTACGATTTTACCGCGTGGTTTGACTTCCAGTCTTGGATCACACTCGCCAGCCAGGATGGGGTGGTCTGCCCTTCCTATGGGTTTCTGAACTGAGCTAATGTGTGCTAACCCTTTTCTTGGTGTCTTCGTGGGGAGGATCGATTTAACTGTAGTACTTTTTTTTTAAACTTAAATGAATTGCTTAAAATTTGTAAAAAAGGTTGAGTCTGAAAAAGTGGAGTCCTCCTGCATGTACATGCTGCGCTTTCCCTGGGAACCACCGTTGCGCTGGTTGAGGCGAGGAATTGCTTGGGCAGCCACTCCAGCCCAGCTCAGCTGCTGGGGTAATTTAAAAGTTCTATTTTTTTCTTGGTGAGCTTCATGTTCTCTTTGATGTGCTGCTTCTGCTCCCCACTGGCCTGGGCAGGAGGGACAGCAGGCATCTGGGTGGAGCGTGGCTGTGAAGTCCTCCTCTTGCCGCCGCCTTCGTGCTGAAGCCGGAGAAGAATTTTCCAGTACAAACCACCTCGTCCTTAGGTTCAGCCCAGAGCTTCCTGCCGGAGTTTGATGCTAAAGACGTGAAGTTAAACTGCAAAAACGACCCATTGCAAATTGCGTCATGCGTCATGCGTCGTGAAATGAAGGTCCTATCGCATCGCCAAATGGCGGCTTTCAGCAGCTTCCTGCCGGAGT
This sequence comes from Pterocles gutturalis, assembly GCF_000699245.1. Classification (NCBI taxonomy): domain Eukaryota; kingdom Metazoa; phylum Chordata; class Aves; order Pterocliformes; family Pteroclidae; genus Pterocles; species Pterocles gutturalis. Next base: position 41,067 of record NW_010127992.1, on the reverse strand, counting down.
TTGATGCTAAAGACGTGAAGTTAAGCTGCAAAAACGACCCATTGCAAATTGCGTCATGCGTCGTGAAATGGTCCTATCGCATCGCCAAATGGCAGCTTTCAGCAGAAACTGCAGCAGCAAATAGTTTTAATTCCTAATAAATGTGTAAAATCCTTTTTGGTTCTTTTCCAGACTTTGTGTGGAGTTTTTCCCCTGGTGTGACGTGTTTGCTCTTTTATGTGAGATGCTGATAGAAAGAACCCGTTAATAGAAGGGGTTTTGGTTTCATTTTCTAGAATCAATTTCATTTTAGGTCTTTTCTTGTTGAGACCGGTAGCACAGGGAATTTTTTTCCCATATTAATTAAAAGGCTTATTATACTGATATTATGCCACAGGAGGACGCTGTGGAACGAGAGCTGGTTTTTGTAGTTCCTCTTGGTGCTTGAGTTTCCGTGTCTCTGCCGACGTGCGGCAGCTGGGTAGCGTGAAATGAGACGTTCGCTTCGATCTTGATGGGAGAGGTGTGAGCTGGCGTGTCTTCTCTTGCCTTTGTGCAGGGAATCAGTTGTTGCTGCCGACAGGAGCCAATGGCTCAAGTCCTGGAAAGTGAGTCCCAGCTAAAACCTTGCACAGTTTCCAGAGTGACACAAGTTTCACCAGGAAAAAAAAAAAAAAAGCCATTTTTGAATTGGATTGAGGTGTAGGCAAGCAAATTCTTTCCATGGGCAAGGGAAGACTTTTTCCACCGTCATGGAAAAATAGGATTTAAATGAGTTGTCATAATAATTAAGATACTAATCGGTCTTGTCCCTGAGGAATGGTGTTGATTCCTTATCGCACCCACAGTGGTAATCTCCTCTAGGCACAATTTTGTACAAGGACGGTATCAAATTTATCCTGAAGGTGAAATAAGTAATATTTTAGGCAGCAAGGGATGCCAATGCAACATGATAGGTGGACATCACGGAAAGAGCTGAATCTGTGCTATCAGGAGTGTGAAACCCCCTGCCAGGGAGGATGCCAACATCCTCTTTCTTCTCTCCCCATGGAGGAAGGACCAGGAGAAGTTCTGGGTCTTGCTTGTTGGTACGTAGCACAGCTGAGTGACGCGAGACGGGGTCTTTCCGTATGGTTTTGTTCCCAAGCTGCACTCGCAGAAGCCACCGCAGTTGTAGTCTCCTGGTGTTGACCTCCTGCCATCTCAGATGTCACCTGGAAGTGGTTTCTTAGCCAGCATCATGAGGAAACGCTACAAGCAAGCTCTGTGCCCGTGGTGAGTCAGGCCGGGCTGGGAGGTGGACGTCTTTGCGTGAGGTGTGGCTTCCAGGTACCAGCCAGCGCTGGCCCAGGGAGAGGAGGATCGTGGCCAGGGCAGCACCACGCCAAGCCTGGCCATCTCTTCTCACTCGGAGGTTGTCCTCATCCTCCCCTCAAGTGGAGGCTGGCAGCTGAAATTCAGCCCATCTCAGAAGCGATCAAAACCGGCTCGTTTCTGGCTGTCGTAATCGGAGGGTGGGTGCAAGTTCAGCAGAACTGACGAGGTTGGATGAAGGCTGGTGATTGCAGTCATGGCTCATTGTGAAATTCAGGGTCTACCGTGTCTCGGTCTGGTTGTCGTTGTTTCCGAATGGGGTTAGTTCTTCATGGTTAGTAAAACCATCGAAATCTGCTCATTAGAAACCGAGTGTGTCAGGATGTAAGTACTTGCTTTAAAAAAATGAGTAGAGGGCTTTGTGCCAGAATAGCAAAGAGCAGCACCGGGCAATTTCAAAGGTATGATTGCACTCCAACAGGATTTGATTTTATTAGTAAATGGCAAATGATTTATTTCTTGCTGGATCAGTTTTCATTTAGGAATTATTCCAGCCTGTGTTCACAGGGAATTTGGAATTTATCGAGACGTACAGCCGGAGGTTTGAAATAGCTTTTTAAATAAAACGTTCTTATGGACTAAGTGCATAGGAAGTGCTTTTTAATCTGATTAAATACATGAAGTATGAAACCTAGCTAACTGAAAAAAACCTCCTTCATGCCACGTTGGCCTGGATCATCAAAGGTATTTTAGATCCCTGCCTCTCGCGAGACGACGCCGGTGCCGATGGTCGCGGTGGCGGGCAGGCGATGAGCTGTTGCAGCTGCAAACGGTTGGTAGTTCTTAAAATAAATCGGGGCGGTGTGGTCTACCCTTCCCCGCTGCAGCGGGCTCGTGGCGAGGAAGGCAGCTCAGCGGGGCACACGCTTTGCATGTGTGAAGCCCTGCGGTGCCACCGCCAGCACCTTTGTGACCTGCAAAACTCTGCTCCTGCCTCGCTGCGATGGCCAAGGGATGGAGACAAGCGTGAGAGCAATGCTGAGCATCGTCACGACCTCCCGTGGCATCGCAGGAGTGAGTAAGCACCGTGGCTCCCCCCCGAGCTGGGGAAAGGGGAAAAGCCAAGTGAGCAGCGAATGGCTAAAATCTGATCTAGAAGCCCATTTTCTAGCAGAGGCGCTGGTCTTTGTGGCTGAATGCTGCTGGAGAGCTGCGAGAAGGGGCTTAGCAGGTGGCGACTGGTGTTTGCAGCAGCCACCCCGCAGCCCACGGAGCTGCTGCAGGAGAATTAACACACCCGGGTCACAGGAGCCCCGTTGATTAACGCTCCACAATCGCCTCCGAGAACAAAAGTGCCAGTGTGATGTCGGTTGTTTAATGCAAAGCAAACGACTTATTTACAGCAGAGGCTTGAATCCATTAAGGGCGTATGAAACTCCAGATGCTTGTCAACTTTACAAGAAGAGTGGAAGAAAGAAGGGGAGGAGGTGCCGCACGTTTTCTGGAAAACACTCAGCTTGCCGAGCGTGGGGCAGTATTTCATCAAAGTTAAAACCCTGAGGAGGGTGACCAGCTTGAATGATGAACCAGATTATTTTTTCCCTTTTTTTTTTTTTTTTTTTTTTTTTTTTCTTTTTCACTGGTCTCAGGACTGCTGTGAAGTGCCAAAGTACTACATGCCAAGTTCGTCTGTGGAGCAGGGTTGTCGATAAGGAATTGCTGCAGACTGCGGTGCAGGGATCAAACAGAAAATGGGTTTGGAAAGAAAAAAAACAGGAGTGTTTCCATTCCTTTGAAACAAATTAGGAAATGAGCCAGAGGGATTATTCTTGAGAGTGGATATGTCGAACTTGCCCTTTCAAATAAGTCCTCTAAATTACTTAATTTTAAAAAAAAAAAGAATTTAAAAAAAAATTTAAAAACTCAGGAACATCTGATGTCCCCTGAGCCAACTGATCAACCACAACCTTGGCTTGTCTCTTCCTTTCTCCTTTCTGCTTCCTTTACAGAATACAAGGCTTGGCTTTGGGGAAAATGTCATTATAAACCCTCCTCTACGAGAGAGTGTTTGCAGCCGGTGAGGCTTCATCAGTGTCCTGCTCTTTGTGTTTCGGTGGGTCCATCACTAGGAGGATGAGGAGAAGCTTGCTGCAGGCTTTTTTCAGAGACACGAGCTGATGCGAGCTTATCGCCTCTGTTTTCAGTAGTTGCTGTGGCTTCCCATAGCGTCCGGTTTGCCTCTGTATCGTCTAAATTCAGCATCTTTTCAGCAATTCAAAGCCAATTCTTAGGTGGGTCATGTAATGCAGCTTTTCTCCCGAGTCTCATTGCTGGGGAGAGAAGAGGGTCGATGACCTGACCAGCCTGAAGGGGGGACGGGGACAGTACCCTGAGCTGGAGAGGTTAACGTGGCTATGAAACTGAGTGCTGACAGTGATCACTTCTAAAGTGTGTGTGTCTGTTAGTCCTCTGCCTTTCCTCCTCATTTCTCAATCCTTGCTTATATCACTGCAGAAGGCAGAGCTGCTGCTTGAGCTCGGGCCATCCGTCAGATGTTAGTTCCCTGGTGCCGCCGTGCCGTGCAGCTGGCCGGGATGGGATTTCACTCTTCCCAAAACCTCTGGGTGGGAAAGGTTGTGCTGTAAGCACACTCAGCAGGCTGCGTGAGAGTTGGCCTTTCTCTTTGCTATTGGCGATTTGCTAATTCTTGTGTTTTAGTTATAAAATGTCATGTTCATTTTTATGTGGATGCAGGATACAGGTGAACTCTTCTCTTATGGTGTTCTACCCATAGCAACTCATGCTTGGTATGAAAATGTGAAGCCTGAAAATACCAAAGCAAAGAAAATACACAAGTCTTTGCCGAAGCAGCAGGTTTTGTAAGAAGGACAACTCACCCTTTTGCACAGTGACTTCTTGGGCCGTATGGAAGGGAGGTTTGCTCATTGACCGGGCTCTGAAATATCCGAGCAGAAGAAAGGCTTGGCTGCAAACCTTGAACATGAGAACTTTATATTTGGTGTTCAGGGTGCTGGTGAGGCTGTTACCTGTTCCCACCTCATCTCACAATGGTAGAATCGTAGAAACATGGAGTGGTTGGGTTGGAAGGGACCCTAAAGCCCACCCAGTGCCACCCCCTGCCATGGGCAGGGACACCTCCCACTAGCCCAGGTTGCCCAAAGCCTCATCCAGCCTGGCCTTGAACCCCTCCAGGGATGGGGCATCCACAGCTGCTCTTGGCACCCTGGGCCACTGCCTCACCACCCTCATCGTAAAGAATTTCTTCCTTGTGTCGGATCTAAGTCTACTCTCTTTTCATTGAAGACTTATACCTTAAGCTTAATCTGTGTGTGCTCAGGAGAGTGCAGAGCAGATCTCCAACAAAATATTCTGCGTCTCAGCCCTTCTCCTGCAGTCTCCATTCAAATAATCCACATTTTGCCTCCTTTTAAAATTATTTAAACTGCCATAGAAGTGAGACACGGTGATTCTTTTATTTATTGTTAATCTGAACAGAGTTTCAGCTGTGTTGTGTTGGGTGAGTTACTTAAAATGGCCACGATTTAAAATCCCAGCAAATACATTTGCCCTAAGGTAAGCCTGTTGTGGTGGGCAGTGTTGTGTGTTTCTACAGCCTCTGAATTAAAACCATTTCAGTGGTCTAAAGGTTAAAAATAAGTTCAGGCCCTGTGTAAGAGAGTTTTCCCAGTCATGCTGGTGTACCTTAGCATTTTTTCTGGTGTGGACATTTCATTTTTGGCTCAAAGCACCCGTGAAGCACCATTAAACTGGATGGCGGTGGGAGAGGACAATTTCTGCAGCAGGATAACCCACGTGGTTTTGTTTCGGTGGAGTTCTCTCTCTCAGATTACACTGAGCAGACGAGCCCTTCATTTTAATCCGTGTGGTTTTAAATTTAATGTAGAATTTTTGGGGTTTATGTTCAGTTTCCTTGTTTTCTGCTGGTTTGAGTGGTACGGCTTCTGCTATTTTGGATTGCTTTGCTTCTCCTGCGTCTGGTGTTCTTCCAGCACTGGTGTCAACAGCCGTTGATCATCGTTGACAGGACATCAAAGGAACCTCTGACACAGCCGTGAAGCAACTGCGCTGTGTGATGAGAGGGACTTTATCCTCATATTTTTTTAAGCAGTTTAAATGACTTTAAAAATACTTCTGGCTGTCATCCAAGGCTTCTGGACTAAGCTCCAACATCTTTGTGGGAATCACCATATCATTAGGGTTTCCTTACACCTGAAAATGTTCTGGTTTCTGCAGGAAAACAGGAATAAACTTTCCTTTTCTAGAACGATGACTACTCATCTCTAAAATTAATCAAGAACAACTTTCCTTTCATCCCCTGTGCCTGAATCCCTGTTCAAAGCCAAGTGTGGACCCTTCCGATACGTGATGGAGATGCTTTGCTGGTGGGGCAACAACAGCAGCAGCAGGTTGGTCATCACCAGCAGAAACTCGAGGTGCTTGCCCGCAAATCCTGGCTTGTATCAGGAATCCTTTGAATATATTAATTAATATAATTATCATAATATATTAAAATGAAACCCAAGGTTTCAACACTCAAAGATAAGGTCTCATGTCTTTCAACATACGATTCTGGAAACGTTTGGAAATTTTTTGGGAGGAAAATGCGCGGAAGGTAGGAAAGTAGAAAACTTGCATTGCTTGAAGCTAGCTGTTGGGTTAAACTAGAATTAATCCAGCTTCCAACTTGGCAATGAATTACTCGAGCTTGTGGTGGTGGTGTGTGTGCAGTTTGGCACCGTTTACTGAAGAGCTGTCGTAATTTATTGCCTTTTCCCCCAGCTTATACCTACTTTTATACAGGCAGGAAAGCTTAAGGGTGAGGAAATTGAATTCTACCACCAAGAAAGCAAGTGTCCCTTGTCTGCTGCACCATGTACCTCAGACTCCCTTGGACAGGATGGAGTGGAAATCGCAAGGAGTTTGTAGTTTGATGGTCATTAGATCAGGTTTGAATGAAAGGGACATAATCTTTGAATAAACACAACGATCTTGCTGTTGATTATCCCAGTCATTGCCTATAGCTGAATCTAACAGTTCCCAAAAATGCCAAAATTCAGCCAGGCGCCGCGCACTGAAGCAGGACGTGTGCCCGTAAAAACCAGATGAAATGCACGTGTGTTTAAATTTACAGAGTTGCCCCATGAGGGGTATTGATGTTGCTTACCCAGCTGTCCACTTGTTGACTCAGAAATGTGGAGTTTCAATGTTATTTATCAAAAAAACATTGATTTTAGTGGCATCAGGGTAGACTGCCTCTGGATTCAAGCAGGTTTCCTTCCAAAGGAAGCAGTATTGGAAGCATCCATTGTCTGGCAGCCTTGTCTTTTGATGAGCTAAAAGGTTACTACACTTTGCCAATTATATTCTGATCTTATTGTTCTGTGGATAAATATTTTTTTTATTTTTTTCATTTGAATGGAAAGCACTTAAGTTGTATTGCTCCAATGACAAAAGCAGCTATACCCTTTCAGAAAAAGCCCGGTGGCTTGGGAAAGCCTGGTGTGGAGCTATTCCATTAAGGGTTTTCTTGAAATATATCTATATTCCGACCCCCCCCCCCCCCCCCTCCATTTTTCTCTGATGATGGCAAAATAAGTTCCTTGGAAGGAGATTACGGCTGATTTTTTTTCAACCAGAAATTTTCCATTTACAGCATCTTCGTCCCTTCCTTACTGCCGGTATTTGATTTTCAGCTATTTTTGGATGGTTCTAATATTACAATCTGGCTTGTAAACAGTGTTGGACAACAGCAACACCAAACTCCAGCAGCCTTTTTGGGAGGGCTGTGAGTTTGAGGGTGATGTGGCTTTAGCCATCATTTCAGTAGGTTTGTAACAGTCTCACAGCAGCTCTTCGTCTGCCCTGCTGGCTTGAGCTCCTCTAGCACATGCCGGGATAGAAGACAGAAGCTGGTTCATGGTCCAAATTGAATTTAGTTTCCCATCTGTACTATTTAGGAACTTCTAGGGGGTCTCTTTGTGTTTCGTGGACCAAGAAAACTCACTTTCTTGGGGCAATAATGTTAGTGGGGATGTAAATGTAGGAGATGTGCCTTTTTCCCAGCCTTCCCAGTACAGAGGGTGATTCTAGTGCCATGGTATCAGGGCAGCTTCCAGTACTGGAGCTGAATCCTGAGGCTGGTTTCTTTGTTTTAGCCGCTAGACCATTCTTCCCTCCATCACACACGAGCGGGCTGTGTAATTAAATATGTGAGCAAGTGCTTCCTCCCGACTCAGTTGGGAATACAGGTCCCTGGCTTTAACCAGCCAGGCTCTTACAAACTGGGAAACCCAAGCCAGTATCACCCTACCGTTTAGGATATAGCTGCGTACCTCATGGATGAAAATCCACTGCCTGAATACATGCAGTTCCCTTCTGCTTCCATCCCCCATGGAGATGTCAAAATTAATGGAGTCAGCTTTGACGCTCAAAAGTGATGTTACGTGTAGAAATTGTGATCTTTTAGAAGCCGTTCATTTTATGTGATTCTTGTTGTTACAAACATGCATAGTGTTGGAGAGAAACCAGCCATAAGCAGACATGGAAAATAAAGGAATTCCATAACCTGGACCCTCTTCTGGGTTTGAACTATGAACCCACGATGTCTACATTAGAAGGCAGGTGGCTGCAGTCAGCAAAGGTAGGCTGGTGCATCCCGAGGAGCTTGGCCTCTGAGGTCTGAATTTGTGGTTAACTGGACAGAGTTGAGCAGGGCAAAATGCTTTGGAGATTGGTTTTGGCTTTTTGGAAAGTTGAGGAAGGCTTTGGGAAGATCCAGATGGTTTTCTTTGTGATAGTAAATGAGAAACCATGCCGAAATGGCTGGGTCAGGTTTGGCTTCTCGGGAAGACAGAGGCTGCTGAAGGAGTGAATTCTTTTGGCAAATCAATACATGGAGCTAACTCATCCTAAACTCTAGGCTGTGACGGTTGGGAAGCTTGATGTGTTGAGCAAGAGGGCGGCTGTCTGGCTGGCCACAGCCATTGAATGCAAACATCCCAGCTGGCTGGACAAGTCCAGATGAGGTGATGGATCGCAACCACCTTGTGCGTGGCTTAAGTATCATAGAATCATAGAGTCATGAAGATTGGAGAAGACCTCAAGGATCATCAAGTCCAACCGTCACCGCAACCCCACCCAACCCACTGACCCATGTCCCCAAGCCCCACATCGACACGTTTCTTGACCCCCTCCAGGGATGGTGACTCCACCACTGCCCTGGGCAGCTGTTCCAATGCCTGAGCACTCTTGCAGTGAAGATATTTTTTCTAATCTCCAGCCTAAACCTTCCCTGGAACAACCTGAGGCCATTTCCTCTTGTCCCATCACTTGTTGCTTTAGAGACGAGGCAGCACCCACCTCACTGCACCCTCCTTCCAGGCAGTTGTAGAGGTAAGTAGGGCAAGACCAGCACGGTTTGGTTGTTGTAACGTATGCGGCGTTGTTCGCGCGGCAGTGGGTGTTTTGACTTCGTACTCAACAGGCTTCTTTGGCTCGTTCCAAGTCGCCTTTCAATATCCTGGTCCTGCTGCTACTTCAGAAACTTCATCTCATCCCCTGTTTGACAACGTACCCGCGCTGGCATTTGAAGGGGAAGCTTTCTCTTAGTGCTGTGCAGGGATTATTTTCCCTGTGTTTAAGATGCAGCTTTTGTTTCCTGTAAAACAGATATGCTTAAGTAAAACGTGGAACGTGGGTTCTGTCTTGAGGACAGGACTCTCTAAAATAGTTGCATCTCTCTTTTTGTGGTGTCTTCACGTATCTGCCTTTGATAGAGCTGTTTCATAAATGTCCATAATGTTTAGTTCACTGAGTTGCAGGAGACATTTTGAGGCATGCGGAAACAAGCCTTTAGAAACCAGCTGGGGATGGAAAAAAAAAAATCTGTCATATTTCACCTCTTCGGTCAGTAGATAAGAGGCAGAAATAAATACATCTAAATGCCAGTCACTCCCCTCCCTACCTTTTCTTCCATTTGTTGTCTAGACTATGGCAACCGCTTCCTGGCTTCTGAGCTTCTGCTGCTGCAAAACATCCTTCTTCCTCCACAGCTTCGGTCGTGCCTTGTCCCTTTGTACTCTCTTCTGAATTCAGAGCAAGATTCTGGTCCTCTCCTTTAACCTCCTTCCAGCTCCCACCGAATCTTCTGTTCTCTGTCCCCGTGTTCGCAGCTTCAGCTGAGGTGTCCTCTGTTCTTCCCGGTTTCCTCCTTGGAGCATCCCGCCTTCGTAATACTCTCTCTTGCCATGTCTTGATGAGTTGCTCCTCCTTTGTGTATGCCTGTTGGTTCTTTGCATGTGACTCCTCCTTTGTGGATGACTCTTAGTTAGTTTGGTCCAAATAACCCTCTTGAGAAGGTGCTTTCTCCTGGCCCGTGTCTCAGCGTCTCATCAATCCCGCCGTGGTGTTCCACGGTTTGCTCATCAGGACGTGGTTTTTGTGTTCAGTAGAAGCCTGGTGATTATTTTGCCAGGTTTTGGTTATGTTGATAATTTGCTGGGTCTATTTTATTGTTCCCTACAGCTCGTCATATCTTTCCTTCTGCTCTTTGCCTTGACGGTTTTGAGGAATCTGGTTTTGAGGGTTGATTTCCTAATTCTTCTGATGTCGTTTGAAAATTTCTAAGGATGTGCTGTTCCTTTCCCACAAACGTATGGTAGACGCGCACGGAAGATATCTGCGTGTCTCCTCTCTTGTTCACGATTTACGTTCATGGCGTGTGGTCCAGTGCCCTGTTGACTACGTCAGCTGCTACTTTGCTCAGTGGTTTACCACCAGATGCATTAAACAAATATTCTTAATGTGATGTTTGTGCTGGGGTTGTAACGATTTTGCCTGCTTCCGGGCTCTAAACAAGTAATGCAACAAAAGCGGTCTCTAGAACACAACTTGCTGCCAGTAAAATTCCGTACTGGCATCTTCGTTTGTGTCCTGAGCTGTTGAGGTTGGAGGAGGGAGACTGTGTATCGCCCTTGAGCATCTTCCCTGAAAGACAGATCTTGGAAGTGGCCAAAATAAGCTCCAGCTCTGATCAAACCTCTTAATATGTGGTGGGTGAGGGACGCGCAATCTCAGGGCTACGAGATCCTTCGAGACCTTTCCTCCAGCAAAGACGACTGCCTCTGGGTGCTGTGCCATGTTGTTTGGAAGTTTGGATTTTTTCAAAACTCTTAAAATTCATCTTCTGGCTCCTCATTTCCCTCTTGCAGAAGACCACTGCTGCTGGGGGAGGTAATCTCTTGTTCCCTCTTGGTCATGGCCCTCTCACCTCGCTGGCTCACAAACCTTTGGCTGTCCTCCCTGACGGCACATCAATGTCAATAACCCCTTCCTGTGATTTTTTTTTGGTCTCCTCTGACAGTAGCTCTTGATGGAAGAACACGGGGTGACCCAAACAGAGCACATGGCTACCATCGAGGCCCACGCAGTGGCCCAGCAGGTCCAGCAGGTCCATGTGGCCACCTACACAGAGCACAGCATGCTGAGCGCGGACGAAGACTCGCCGTCTTCGCCCGAGGACACCTCCTACGATGACTCGGACATCCTCAACTCCACGGCTGCCGACGAGGTCACTGCCCATCTGGCTGCCGCAGGTAACGTCAGCGGTGTCGTTCGTCTAACGTAGCGTTTGTGCAGAGGTCGCAAACAGCGCTTGAGGGCGGTGGGTCACCTTGTCACCCCGTGGGATGCTCTGGATGCTTCCTGATTGCCCCGGCTTTAATAGCACCCCTTTGCAAGGTTTGCTGGCTGCTTGAGTCTTGCGTTGCTTTATCTGTGTGTCATATCGAGGTGCTGGGAATAGGAGAGTGGTTTGTGCAATAAAAAAGGTCCCTGGTAAATGCTGCCTCAAAAAACAAAACTAAGATATTGAATATGTCAAAGAGCAAGCTTATTTTAAGCCCATATAAACAACAGCAAAAATAACCCCGGAGTGCTCTGCAGCCCTGCTTAGCCAGGGAGCTAAGCCTGTCCCAAGGAGGGTCCTGGCATATCTGGACTGGGAAAGTACTTCAGAATCACTAATTCCTTCCAGTGAAGCCCCTGCCAAATGTCCTCCAGATTTGTCTTGTGGTGGATCCCCCTGACTAACAGAAAAAGGCAGTGATAAATAAGCACTCACGGACGTGTCTGACCCCGTATCAGACTTCACCTGAGGAATAAAGCTCTTGCTGGGCTTCACCAAACCTGTGATGCTCCACCGTCCAGCCCAAAGCTTGCCCGAGAGCCCAGCGTAGCCCTTCTTCGCTTCTCCAGAGCAAATATTTTTCCAGTCCCCGGAAAGGCAACGTTTTTATTCTTTTTTTCACAAGCACAGGATTGTTGGAGCAGTACGTGGCTGTTGCTGTGCCTGCGTTGGGTAGCACTCGGGTAGTTCGTTACTGATTAACAAAACCTGGCTCTCTGGTGTCACCCAGAGCTCTGTCTGTCACAGCATCCTGTCTCCTGGAGCAACTGCCTGGAGAAAATGTTTAATCAGATGCTACTTTTGCTGTCACCTACCAGCTTCCCCTGACTGGTAGCTTAGGACTTCCTGATGCAGTAGCTGCATCTTTTTTAAACACAAAAATACAGTGGGTTTTGTGACCGCTGGCGTGATCTTTCACCTCTGACATATGGAGAAACTACACACAGGAACTGAGGGCTGCTCAGGAGTCAAAGGCAAGTCCGGAGCCTGCATTAGACCCCAGCAGAGCTTTTTGACTGCACTGGTTTCTGGAGATCACCGATAGAAGCACAATCCACTGAATTTTACTTGATTTACTTCCAATTACCTTAATGAACCTTCCCCTTACATAGACTCTGTGTCTCGAGTTCAATCACCAAAGCAATAGCACTGCCCTGCTATGGTCCCCACTGTTCTTCAGGGTGCAGGATGCTGCCAGGAACTCTGATTCTCATTTTCTTTCCCATTAGAACTGGTCCCTAAACCCTGGGGAAAGCCTCGGACTCCTGCTGTAGTTGAGGGGTCTGAGCAGGATTCCTGAAGTTGTACCCAATCTCTTCTCCCCTGCCACCAGGTTCTCCTTGGTTGCAGTCAGTTATTTAAAAATTTTGCATACTTGAGAGTTTTTCAATATGTTCAGAAGATAAAATACATAATTATGTGATTGTAAGGAAAACCCTGGACTAACCTAACTAAGTTAGGTTAAAGTGTGTGACTTTAACCTGGGACTGACCTGGGGTTCGCCAGTCTGGGGAATGGAGCCTTTTGGTACGCCTCTCTGGTGCCGGAGAGGAAGGAGCCCAGCTGCTGGGGAGCTCAGCAGGGAATTTGGGTCGCCCTGGTCCGGTGGGGAGGCCCTTGGGTCCCATCCCTGGCAGGGGTCAATGGCGATGTCCTTTCTGGCCAGTTCCTGAGCCGCGTGCGCCGATTCACCTTTTGTGGTTTGATTTCCAGGCCCTGTGGGGATGGCAGCAGCCGCTGCTGTGGCAACGGGTAAAAAACGAAAGCGACCACACGTTTTTGAATCCAACCCATCGATCCGCAAGAGACAACAGACACGTTTGCTACGGTAAGGACTCCAGTCTGCGCTCTGACACCAGTTTACATCCTCAGTCTGTCTCCAGTGCCGTGCGTGGCGAGACCATGCGCGGTCCAGACATTGCCCAGCTTGGGGATTTTTTGGGGGGACTTTTTCTGGAACCCAAGAGCTGTGTTCTATCTTGCAGAAATGGGCCAAATTGCAGCTCTCCTAATGTTTAATGTGATATTACAATCACCAGAACTGACGTGAACATTCCGGTGGGATCCACCATTCTGTTTAAACCCTTCTGGTCACAAATTAAATCCGTCGTAGCGTTGCCTTGCAAGATATTCATAGTGGCTTTAACAGCAGCTGGACTGAGAATCTGCAGCTAGAGCCATATCCCGGCTCTGCAGTGGAATGAAGAACTTATCAACCTAATGAAAAGACTATTTTCTGCCTTGTGAAATGATCCTGTGAATAAATCGTGTGTGTGTGTGTGTGTACCTGAATTTCCTTTGCTAGCCGTTGTGTGAGCTCCACACTGAGGACTGACCCAGCCCATAGCACCCAGTGTTGGGGGAAAATAATCGAGGGGAGATGCCTGCCAGAGCTGAAACGCTTTCTTTGGCTTTAGAAACTTGCTCTGCAAACTTCTGCAGCCCTTCAGGTGCTGCATTCCAGGTGCTCTGAGGCTGTCTGCCCGCCTGATGGCCTCCGAGGAGCGCTGGTGCTGAAGCCACTGCTCAGGCTTTCCACAAGCCTGGAGAGATCACCTGCAGTTCCATCTTCAGGAAACATTTGTAAATATTCACTGGTTCTGTTTCCTAGGTTTTGGGCAATTTTTGCTTTTTTAAACTTTTGGATTTAATTGGGTTATCTCACAAGAACTGGAGTATTTGTCACCCCGTTACTTGCTCCTTCCTCCTGCATGCCCATTAGTGCACTGACATCGTGGTGGCCAGAGTTTTGTCTTTTCTCCTTCTCTCCTATTCTTGTAAAGTCAAGAAGAAATTAAGTTGGTTTCCCTATATTCTGGTTACTCATCTGCTGAGTTCCACAACACCCTTTGCACCTGATGGAACTGGAACGAAGCGGAGCAGGGTTAGCATTAAATAATATTCCTGGGAGTGGACTCCCTTTCTTTTATAGCTTCATTCTGGTTTTCCCCTCCCCTCCTCTCCCAGCTCTGCTGACCCAGCCATGTTTATTGCAGCGTTTCTGAAGAGCAAATTCTTTTCAATATATTTTTAAAGAAACTCCTGTTTAAAGGAATTATTTCTTCTCCCTTCGTGCAACTACTTCATTTTCCTACATGCAAGTTCCTGACTGTTTAAAGGAATTATTTCTTCTCCCTTCATGCAACTACTTCATTTCCTACATGCAAGTTCCTGGTAAAACACATCATTTTTTTGCCCTCTGATCGGTTTGACATGTTTGTGTTCGATATTTACACCGCTGTGAATCGAGTGGGAAGTTCCAGTGTCTGATTCTGGGATCTCTGCATAGCTGGTGGTGGCGTTGGTGCTTTTTGGCTGCTTTGTGTCTGCTGCTAACAGCAGGTTCTGAAATGACCGGGGCAGGTACGAAACTGTCACCTTATGGCAGTGCTCGAGTTACCTGGTGATAACAGCAACTTCTCTCTTGCTTTATGAGTTTCTGCCAACATTTCTGACACATTTTCTTGCATTGCTTAAAAGGACATAAGAGGCAGAAAGTCTATAATGGAACATTTTCTTCCTACAGAGATGGTTCCAGAGGGACTCGCCGATGTGGCGGGTGTTTGAATACCTGGGTTTCCTGCGCTGTTGCAATATTTCTGGTTCTTGCCTGTCCTGTAGCTGGAGGTTGAATTCTTACCGTTCTGGTTTGAGCAGGACTTTGGTACTGGAGAATTGCAATGCACTCTTACGAGGCTGGATGTAAAACAACCTGCGTTTGCAATCCCCTTTTGTTGAATCACTCAAGTTCTTTACCTTAGGCTTTTTCTATTGCTAAATACACTTAGACGGTGACAGAGCAGATGTGCAGGCTCTTGTGTCCTAGCTTTGCTGCTCTGATGATTTCCTTTGACTTTTTACATCAATGGGAAAAGGAGAGAAGGGAGAAGAATTGATATTTGAGCCGCTGGGCGACCGCAGGGACCACAGCAGGCCTGCGGGAGCGGAGGAAGGAGCGGTGTACGTGGCTAACCTGACCACGTACCTGGGGCTCCGTTTCTCACCTGCTCTGTGAACGGGCAGCGTTCAGAAAGGGAACTCCCAATGTAAATGGTTGTGTTTCTGCAGGGCTTTCAGCTGGTGCCTCTTCACTGTCTCGTGCCTCTGTTTCAGGAAGCTGCGAGCCACGCTGGATGAGTACACCACCCGAGTAGGGCAGCAGGCCATTGTGCTGTGCATCTCGCCCTCCAAACCCAATCCCGTCTTTAAAGTGTTCGGTGCTGCACCCTTGGAGAACGTGGTAGGTGTCTGGAGGAAAAGCTGGGGAATAAATTGCTCGCCTTCTCTGCAGGTTTGGTTCTGCTCAGGGCAGCTTTGCAATCCTGGTAGTGTTCTGAAGGTCATGTTTAAAACCCTGGGAATGGGAGTTGAGAGTGTATGGACATGAGTGTAGCACTGATGTCCTCTCTTCTTTGCAACTGCCTAACGCCTCTCGCCAGGGCTGAGTATCCTGGATTAAAAAATCAGAGGGAGCAGGTAGTGATGATGTGATTGATCTCAGCTCGGTTGTCAGTGCTTGCACCAGACCAGACATTAAATGGAGCAGATCCTGACCGTGACAAGTCTTGCTCCAGAACTTTTAATCCTGTAAATACTTCCACGTGCCAGTGTTACTTGATGTTTCATCATCAGCTCTTCGATGCAGCCAAGCCTTTGGGGCCAGTGGGTATTTTTTCTTGCCAGCTGTGGTGTTGTTTGCTCCTTCTGTTCTGCAGCACCTTGGGGAAGGTGACTGGCCCTGCGTCCTCGCCTCTCCTGGTGCTCCTTGTCTTGTTTACCTGAGCTTAACGATTCCCCACAGGTACGTAAGTACAAGACCATGATTCTGGAAGACCTGGAGTCTGCGCTAGCGGAGCACGCTCCTGCGCCTCAGGAGGTTAACTCAGAGTTGCCGCCCCTCACCATTGATGGCATTCCT
>NW_010127992.1:22924-25098 GCF_000699245.1 Pterocles gutturalis | reverse complement strand
GATGACCCAGGTAAGCAGCCAGATGTGGCAGAAACTTGTCCGAACCAGAGAGAGAGAGAGAGATGTGGCATCTTGCAGTCACAGCCTGTTATTTTGCAGTGGAGCTTTTGTCTACATCTCCAGGGGATGCATTGATCTTTTCTTTCCCAAGGGACTGTAACAACTCAGGTAGCAGTTAGATGTGAAGCTTTGTTATTGGTGCTTATTTTCTCCATGAAACAGTAGAGATGCTGACAAGGGCTAGAGCCCTGGCTGCTGGGAGCTTTCCCGTTTGAGCTGGTTTTGTCACTTCCCATAAACTGTGAACAGGGGAGGTGTTTGTTCTGCACTTCACAGGGATTTTTAGGCACTGAGCTCAGGAAGGTTGCTTGTGGAGTTTTGGCGTATCCTCCTTGGGCCTTTCTTGTGTGCTCTCGTTCGTTCCCTCCTCTGTTTTCTGCTGTGGACTGGAGCAGAGAGGATGGTTTAACTCCAGGTCAGACCCTGAGTGAGATATTTCTGATGGAAACATTGAGCCATCTGCCCTGGCCATGTGGGGAGCTCCCACCTCTCCACGTCCAGCCCTTTGCTGACCTCATTATTGCCAGGAGAAGGTGGAGGGGACTCCCCAGGGAAGCTTCCTCGGTGTGGGAGGCATCATCTGGAGGGAAATCCCCTTCCCCGGGGGCGCGGGACCTGGGCGCGGGAGGCTCTGGATACGCTCAGTCTGACGCACCCCAACAGCTTTTCAAGGCTGAAAGCCAGTTTCTTCAGAAGGAGTAGCAGGATGGAAAGGTGGGAGGCTTTGGGCAACATACAAAGAGGTGTTGTATCAGAGCAAAGATGTGCAGAGTTCCTCTGTGCTCCGCTCTGGTCAAAGCACCAGTTCCGTTACTTAGGGGGAATCAGACGAGCTCACGCTTCTAATAAAATTTTACAAAGAAATCTACTGTGCCTTGGCTGATAACATGTTCTAATCCATGACAACATAAGAGAAAACTTGGTTGGTAGATTTTTAAGCCACTGTGCAAGGTGGTATCTGCAAAAGCTGCTCATAGGCAGCTTTTGGTTTGTATCATTAACGGTTTCCCATGGAAACAGGAAGCAAAAAATTGAAATATTTTACTGTTAAAGTAAAAAGGAAGAGAATCAAAAGATCACAGGTACGTAGCTCTGAGTTTGTATTGGCAAACAAAACTCTTGTGTATGGCCTCGTTGTTGTAGTAATTAAGCTGCGTAACAGCAAGGGAAGTGCCTGGGACTTAAACCAAGGAGAAGGAGCCGTCCGTGCGGGTGCTGGGGCAGAGGGAGGCCATCCCAGCGCAGCGCAAAGCTGGAGGTGCTCCTACCCACAGCACCTGGGCTCTAAGGAGGGAACAAAGAAAATGAGCTGCTGCTGGTGGAGTGGCGGAAAGAAATGAGAGAGAAGTGAGTGTGGAGGAATGAGATCAGGATGTGAGGCTGTGGCAGTCCAGGAACACATCTGAGAAACGTCTCTGGCTTGCAGTGCGCAGAATGTGTGCACGTATAAAAGGGCCAATAAAAAGATCTATCGACTGTTTGGCCATGAATGCTGCACGTGCCATCAAAGCAGCAATAAAAGTGACAAGCTGTCACTTCAGAGAAGCCTTCTGCTGGATTTATAATGCGTATTGTTTGTTTTTGGAAATGAAATGAAATATTTGAACATCAAAGGTTGCTTAAGTGTTTTCTATTTCTATTTTATGGATGAAATGCTAATATCCATAGAATTCTGTGGATAAAACACTAATACTTTTCATGTTAAGCTAAAAATAAAGTTGGATTTTTTCTTCCAAGCATGACATGGCCTCGGTGCTCAGGAAAGCTTGTGCAAAGATTTGGCCGCCGAGCCCGGTTGCCCCAGGGTTTGATTGCTTTGCATTTCCACATGGGAAGAAGCAACTCTCCAGTCCGAGGCACAAGCTGCTGGCAGAGCTTTTCCCTCCCCCCTCCACACAACACTCCCGTGTTCCCAGGCTTCTTGTGGCTCTGTTTAATGAGAAACGGTTTTTCTTCTCCATGTTCTGCAGGAGCTTCGGTCAGCAAGCTTTTGTGGGCAGCCAGCACTGTGCTGCCTCAGTTTCCCCGCGTATCACGTAGGAATGATGTTTTGTAAATGTCTTTAAAATTATTTTGAGATCCTTGAATAGCTGCAGGGCACGTGAGGACCAAGC
>NW_010127992.1:0-22910 GCF_000699245.1 Pterocles gutturalis | reverse complement strand
TGCCGACTCCTGGGTGGATTTTCCCAACCCAGCAGGTCTGTCTTCTCATCAAATTTTCAAGGACTAGGATGCTGCATGTGGTGCTTAGGAGATGATTTTGTTGCTGAAAGCATCCAGCTGCTGTATAGGTTTTGCCAGACTTGGGGGCAAACTTTAAATAGAAACAAAACGCAGGTATGCTGAATACCATGAGGACACCATCCTGGTTTGGTTTTTTGTTTGGTTTTTCTGTTGTTGTTGTTTTTTGCCACAATTGCAATTTGAAACACATTTGTTTGAGAGAGTGGATGATAATTCTGACTCCTACATCCCTGCAACCTTTTTTTTTTTTTTTTGTAGGACCCTTGATTTCCAGAGCTGCCAATACAGCTCCTTGTATTTGCTAACAAGAAATGAGCTTTTTCAACTAAGTTGCACAAAGCCCTGTGGAAAAGCAAAATATTTATAAATATAAATTGGGCAGCACAATGAAGAGGTGCGTCACGGGGAGTGGAAAACGAGGCCTCTGCTTTGAGCAGCGGCAGGTGTCAGCAGGCAGGTGGTGGAGGTGTTAGCTCCTCAACAAGGAGATGAAAATAACTCTCCTTTTAATTGCTCTGCTTCCCTGGTGGTCTTGAGGGAAATAACGCCTTGACTAGCCTGAGCAAAGGCGCTTCTATCAGCCTGTGAACGGAGAGCATCACCCACCTCGGCTGTGCAGAAGAAAATGTGCTGCAGTGGGGCTCTTACCCTGCGGCCGTTACACAGAGAAATCTCGTTGCTTTATGGACTTTGGCTGCGTTGTCGCTATACGTTAGACCTGAGTTTGCCCCTAAACTTGTTCTCGGTTGCTCGCTGGTGTGATTAAGGAGTAAGATTGGGTAACGCTGTGGTCAGTGCTTCAGTCGGCTCTCACCGAGGTCACTAGAATTTTTTTTGTTTTAACAGGTGATTTGTTGTTTAATCTGACTTTTTTTAAATTTAATATGCCCCTAGGATTTTCTGTTGTCTTATATAAGCCAGCAAAGCTTACCTGAGCCTCTCAGAAATCATCTTGATGTCTGTTTGCATGCTACACTCCAAAAACCTTTAGCACCAACACCAGGTATCCTGCTGTACCTGTCAGTTTGTACGCAGGAGAAGCCAAGCACCAAAAGACAGTAACTACACTCAGTTTGTGGTTCTCAAATCCTCTCCACAGAGCGGTAGGGATGATCCCGGAGTGCCAGACCCCATCACCTGGGTGCGAGGCTCGCTGGTGCTCCCTCCTGGACCACGGCAGAGGTGTGCTGTGGGGACAGCCCGTGTTTCTGCTGTACCAGCAGGTCGTTGGCGTGTGGCAGAGGGAACGTCCTTGTTTGGCAGTGGAGGGAGCCCAGAGTAAGGGATCAGGACCCTCGTGCAGCTGAGCCCTGGTGCTGGATGGTTTTTCCAGCGGAATGGGAAGGATAGAGAGTCCTGTGAGGTACTGGATACAAGGATGGGTGGATACTTCTAACTGTCGGGCTTTTACAGCATCGCCTACATCGTGCCTTATTTCCAGCAAGAACGAGCAGTCACGTCCAGCGCTCAGATCCCCAAAGTGCTGGGAGGTGGGGATCCCACGAGGGACAGCCTGCTCCCCAGGTGTGCCCCTCTGAAACATTGGAACTACTCATTCTTACAACTTCAGCACGGTTTCAGGGTGGAAGAGAAGAAGGATTTGCATAAAGAGTAAATCTGTGAGCAGCCACTTCCACGGGGAGACCCACGGCACCTCCTGCTCTTTGCGCTGGTGACCAGGTTGTTAATTTTGGGTTGGATTCCTGTGGCCAGGCACAACCTACTGTGTCTGCTGAGTGCTGTCGCTTCTTGTTGGGGACACCTAGGCTGGCCCTGCGCCTCGGCTTTGTCGTGATGAATTTATGACAGCAACAAGCCCGCTATCGTCCTGCCTGCCAGAAAGCACCCGGCACAGC
The DNA here is from genome assembly GCF_000699245.1 of Pterocles gutturalis. Classification (NCBI taxonomy): domain Eukaryota; kingdom Metazoa; phylum Chordata; class Aves; order Pterocliformes; family Pteroclidae; genus Pterocles; species Pterocles gutturalis. The sequence goes on along the minus strand of NW_010127992.1, from coordinate 20,973 downwards.
CCTCGCAGAGTTCGGTCAGGGTTTTCGTAGCAGGAATTCATGGTGACAGCTTGGTTGCTGCCATGACAGATGCCTGGCTGTTTAATCTGAACGTTTAAACATTAACTGGAACTTTTAAACTTAAAGAACATTTAGTCTAAAATCGGCTGTTACAAAAAGAAGCACCAGTTGAACAAAATACCCGGGTGCTTTGCTCCAATTACTGCTTTGCCCTCTTCCACTTCGAGGTGTCGCCATGGACTTGACTTTGCTTTTTGGAGATCCTGAGACTGAGCTGCATGAACAAGTAGAAAATTCCCAGCATGGCTTTTGCACCCCACCAGAAACCAATTTCCTTAGCAGGGCATAAACTGGAAGACCAAAGCCTTGCTTGGTGCTCCACATGCAGGCTGACTTGTTCCCAGCTCTGGAGAGCAGTTACCTGTGCTTTAGGTGATGGTAAAAAAAATCAGCATTTGCTCACGACCACTAACACCTGAGCTTAATTTTAAACTTTGGAACACAGACTGTCTTCTAGGGGTGTCCAAGAAATCTTTTTTACAGTTTCTTTCAAACTCTCCATGCTAGAGATTATTTGAGCCCTTTCCAGAGCTGACAACTGTGCAAACCAGAGTGTGCTGCTGTCTTTTTTTAGCAGAAATTTTGATTTTTCGGGTGGTTCATGGATTGAGTCAGCAGAACACGCAGCTCCCGCGGAGGAAGCAGTCAGACCAATTCATCCCAAGAGACGTGGGGTCTTTGTCTCGGTGCCGTAGCCTGTGTCAGAGCCCTGCAAGCTGCCCGGGTGAGGTCTCGTTATGGCACTAATTAGAGAAGTCCTCGCGCTGGAGCAGGCTGTAACGCCGCGGCTGATTGTCTCCCTGGCGGATTAAAGGCAAACCCTCCTTAACGAGTGCCTTGAGTAGCTCGAGCCGCTGAACTCCCAAGGACCAGTAATTAATCCAGCTGGTAACAAGGAGCGTGGCTTGCAGATAGCAATTCTGGGAAGGAGCTTTTAACTGTTTTTGCACCGGGCAACTCGATGCCATTGGCAGGATTATTGGAATCAATGGGGCCTCGACGGGGGATCCTGAAGCATCTCAGGGTGACTGCTGGCCCTGCCATGGAAGGTGTGGCATGGACAGGCTTGGTTTGAGCTGGGAAAAAGGGCACCAAAGTGGTTTTTGTGTGCCTCCACGTATAATTCAGGGTTTTGGTACGGCTTCTCTGGGATGTTCATGGAGCGGAAGAACCAAAATGCAGCTGCTGCTCTGAGCAGGGGTGGTTCTTCTGGGTGTGCAGCACAGGCACTGTGTATGGACCCACAAATATACTGGGTTTTTATTGCCTTTAAAGTCCCCAGCCACTGCTGCAAACTATGCTGGGTAATAAATCATGCATATGAAGAAATAGGGGCTTTTTTTACCAAAACACACTTCAGTTTTTCTATTTAACTGGATAAGCTTGGGCCCACGTTACATCTCCCAGCTGGGCTCTGGCTTTTAAGAGCAATCCTGTGTCCGAAAGATCCCTCGGCAGATCCCAGCGCACTTAGCAGTGTGCTTAGGGGCTTTAGGCTTTTTGCAGAGACCATGGGGACAATCTGCAGTCCCCTCCCTTCCTCCCTCTGACAGATCTTAGAGAGGATTTCAGAACATCCTCCCTACGGTAACGTGGAAAAGGGCAGTTTGTAAATGAGTTGATTTACAGTTTGGAGCCAATGGACACAACATCCAGCCTGGAACCAGGGTGTCATTCGAGCAGGATCGTGGCTGGGAGGAATGGACCTGCTGGAGTGGGGCCGGAGGAGCCACGGAGATGGTTCGAGGCTGGAGCAGCTCCTGTGCGAGGACAGGCTGAGAGAGTTGGGGTGTGCAGCCTGGAGAAGAGAAGGCTCCGGGGAGACCTTCCAGCCCCTTCCAGTGCTGAAAGGGGGCTACAGGAGAGATGGGGGGGCTCTGGGTCAGGGGGTGCAGGGACAGGACGAGGGGAACGGGTTTGAGCTGGAAGAGGGGAGATGGAGATGAGATCTTGGGAAGAAATGTTTTCCTGTGCGGGGGGTGAGGCAGTGGCCCAGGGTGCCCAGAGAAGCTGTGGATGCCCCATCCCTGGAGGGGTTCAAGGCCAGGCTGGATGAGGCTTTGGGCAACCTGGGCTAGTGGGAGGTGTCCCTGCCCATGGCAGGGGGTGGCACTGGGTGGGCTTTAAAGTCCCTTCCCACCCAAACCGTTGTGTGATTCTATGATATATCTGGTCTTGAGCTCTGCTTCTCTTCCTGCTCTGTGTCTGCAGCTGAACCAGCCTTTTCCTGAGACTCCGGTCAGTCCCCAGTATGAAAACCAAAAGTGTCACAAGACCATGTGTGAGTTTTGTATTCCCTTTAATAGCACGAAGGGTATTACCTGCTCTTCGTGGCATATCTGCTGGATTTGCTTTGCCAGTCTCTTTCTGAGGGATTGTCTCCTGATGGCAAAGGTGGTCACTCATTGACCAGGTTTTGCGGGTGCTAAGGAGAAGTAAAATCAGGTTGAAAAGTGTCTCCACTCTGGCAAAAGTTAAAAATAGATTCAGAAAGTTAGTCCAGTGTGTGTTATATCCTGCTGCAGTGGGGGAGTGTATGTATGAGAGTGTTTTGGGTTTTTTTACGTATGAGCAGCTCACTGAAGCTTCATCCTCTTCGCAGCATCTCTGTAAAACGTGAATCAGCTCACGTCTGAGTTCCTGTGGCTGTGGGGACTTTGAGTGTGGGTTTTTTCTGCGTTGTTCTGATTTTTTTTCTTCCTCCCTTTCAGGTTGGCTAGCTCTCTTCATGGTAGGGTTGAACCATAAAGTGTGTTAATACAGTGTGTGTTTGTGCCTTATTCTTGCAATTGATTTAATTTTGTTTCTGCTTTTCCACGTGCTACTAAGCTGTTCTCAACTGACTCTTGGGAGAAGATGGTAAAGTATTTGTCCATCTTCCCCAGGCATTCAGGCTTCTTCCAGTTGATTATTCCAACAGGATGGAAGTGAAATGTAATAACTCTGTACTGTCCACCTCAAAACTACCAGAGTTAGGAGTTCCCAAAAAGCTCAACCCTCTGATGTGGTTTGTTCCAGGCACAGCTGCGAGCTTTCATCCCCGAGATGCTGAAATATTCCACAGGTCGCGGAAAACCAGGCTGGGGCAAGGAAAGCTGCAAGCCCATCTGGTGGCCTGAGGACATTCCATGGGCCAACGTTCGCAGCGACGTCCGCACAGAGGAGCAGAAGCAGCGGGTGTGTATCCCATGTCTCTCTGCCTTTGAATTGAGTACAAGGGCTTGCCACCAGTTTTTGTGGCAATAGTTTTCCCTTCGAGTGACACAAGAAACGATGACATTGGCCCTTCCTTGACTTCATGTCAGACATTCAGCCTGGGAGAGCGATGAGATGAGAGAGGTGTAACCTCCAATCTGCTCTCAAAGCCTTTGAAGGGACACTGTCCCATCCTGAGCAGCAGGGCCCTTTGTACTTAAAGGGGAGCAGTCAAGGATGTGCAGTGGAGCCAGAAAAAAATGAGAGAACTGGGTGAAAAGGTCTTGGGTATCAGTTACGGCCATGGATCCTGGATGGAGGTGATGTTTCCACCAACCTGTCACAAGGATAATCAAAGAAAGCTGCCAGGGTGTGCACGGGGCAGGCTGGTGTAGGTCTGGTTGGGTTGGGAGGGATGACTGGTGAGGCTGGAAGTGGTGCTGGGGCAGTCAGTGCTTTCCTATGTTGGGCTGGTTTTCTGCTTGTCAACCCTAATCCCTTAGAATTCCTTGAAGTTTGGCAAAACAGATTTCATTGAGAAGTTTTCCTGTCCCTTGGCCAGATGTGCTTGTTCCGTGTCAGGACACAGCAACGCGTTAGCGTTCCAGAATGGTTTCTGAGTTTTGGGGAAAGGAGCGGGTGAGGAGAGAGAGAGTTTGAATTTTTGAGAGATTGAGAATTTTTTGAAAACCACTCAATAAAACCCAGTGAAGATAAGCACGCAAATCGCAGCAGTAGCAGCACTGCAGTGGTTCAGAATACTTTCTTTACACACTGACTCTTCGCTCTTTTTTTTCCACTGGTAGGTGTCATGGACCCAAGCGTTGCGGACTATCGTGAAGAACTGCTATAAGCAGCACGGGCGTGAAGACCTGCTCTACGCGTTTGAGGATCAGCAGACGCAGCAGCAGACTACGACCACACACAGTATAGCGCACCTGGTCCCCTCACAGACAGTGGTACAAACCTTCAGTAACCCTGACGGCACAGTGTCCCTCATCCAGGTGAGCGAAACCCTCCGGCTCTTCCATTTTCAGCACAGCTGACTCGAGACTTAGGTCTTAACTTAGGTTGCCCAGGGAGGTGGTAGATGCCCCGTCCCTGAAAACATTCTAGGTCAGGTTGGATGGGGCTCTGGGCAACCTGATCTAGTGGAAGATGTCCCTGCTCACTGCAGGGGGGTTGGACTAGATGACCTCCGTGGTCCCTTCCAGCTCAAACTATTCTATGATTCTAAAAGATCCAGTTGCCTGTGTCAGGGAGGTGGTTTAGAGCAAACTCCTTTGGTAGCCTAACTTGTCCTTCAAGAATTTTATCTTTATCTGTATGTCTTAGCCCGTGGGCTTGTTAACTCGCTGCTCCCACCCAAATCCTCTCTTCCCCACTCCCAGCCCTTGCTCTGCTGTTATGGCAGTACAAGGATTTCTGCAGCTATTTGTTCAAGTGATTCAGGGATCTGACCTGGATGTAACAAACCCATTTATGAACAAATACAGTTCATCATGTGGCCATGGAGTGATGGGAGGAGAGGTGGTGGGACTGCCTTTCTTTAATGGCATGAACTGGAGCAGGTTTCCCAGAGAAGCTGTGGATGCCCCATCCCTGGAGGGGTTCAAGGCCAGGCTGGATGAGGCTTTGGGCAACCTGGGCTAGTGGGAGGTGTCCCTGCCCATGGCAGGGGGTGGCACTGGGTGGACTTCAGGGTCCCTCCCCACCCAAACCCTTCTGTGATTCTATGAAACGTATCTCAACCTCTGGCATTAGGTATTTCTCTGCCCCCTGTTCTTCATCTTGCACCCAAAGTGTAATATATGTATTACACACACCAAATATATATTTATCCTCACGATGTTTCCTGCAGTAAGGATGCCTCTTACACTGTTTTACAGAGGGGGGTTCAGGGCAGAAGGGACCGCCTTCAGGTGGTGTCTGAGTGATGCTGCTCTGTTCCCTGTGCTCCCCATGTGCGGAGGCAGGTTCTGGGTAGCTCAGGATGTCAAAATTTAAGTGGTCTCTTGAAACTTCCCAAAAGCTCCTTGTGGGTGTGGGATTTGAACCTCTGTCTTTGCTGTGCCCCTTCCTCCAAGCCACCGTCTCGTACCTAACTTGCCCAGCCCTTTGTCACTCTTGAGCATCATGCTTTTAATGGAGTCTGAAACGTGATTTTCATAGAATCATAGAATCACAGAATGGTTTGGGCTGGAAGGGACCTTAAAAACCATCGAGTTCCAGTCCTGCTGCCATGGGCAGGGACACCTCCCACTAGCCCAGGTTGCTCAAAGCCTCATCCAGCCTGGCCTTGGTTGTTTTTTTTTTTTTTTTTTTGTTGGCTGTTCTCATCTCACAGCCATGAGGATGGTGCATGGGTTTGTTTTGTTTTCCAGATGAAAGCTTTTCTCTGGGTTGGTACAGCTTGCTGCTCCCCCCACCAAGGCCCAGCAGACTGGCCAAGCTGGTTCTGTTTGCTCACCAGCTAATGTACATTTTCCCTTTGATTAGGGTAGTTTAGTTATGAAATTGTTCTTATCTCAACCCACGAGTCTCTTTTCCTTTCACCCCTTTAATTGTCTCCCGCATCCGCGGGGGGACCGGGAGGGTGAGTGAGCGGTGTTGAGTGTTGCTGCCAGCCAGGGTCAAACCACAACACGAGGACTCTGTCTGTGTGTTCAGCTGCATTTTGTTGACTTCCCTAGGTTGGCACCGGTGCTACAGTTGCCACGCTGGCCGATGCCTCGGAGTTGCCTACCACAGTTACCGTCGCACAAGTCAATTATTCTGCAGTGGCTGATGGAGAGGTAAGGACCTGGCTCCTGTTCGTGGTGCACAAACCAGAATTGTCTGATCTGAAGTTCAAAAAAGTGAAATATTTTCTAGAACCAAGGGGTCACAGAAAACACCAAGCCTTGCTTCCCTACTCTGCAGTGTTAGGGGTGAAAAATTAACACACGACTATATAAAATTTAGTGTAGAAAGGGCTGAAGGGTTGTCATTTTGACTCAGGACTGTACAAACTCAATTATGGTGAAGCCTCAGTTCTGAATTTTTTTTTTTTATATCTCCAATAGATTATTTATTTTGTGAGCTCTGCTGTAGCAGATAAACGACATACACAAGTACGCATCCATGTATTCATCTTTAATAATGTTTCATGTGCACTGTAGATCCTGGAAGCTGGTTTGTCAGTCCAGGGTAGGGAGTGATGCCTGGGATATTTTGAGCGTGTGGTTAGCAAAGAATATCGCATGGCCGTGGGCAAATCGCCCAAGCCTTTGGCCACTGGTCTCTGGACAAAATGGGACTGCTCCTTTGCAGCTTTTGGGGAGGTTTGCAAGTAAATCCCGGAGCAAAAGGTATAAATGCACAGTGACGTGGAGACAACAGGAGATAACTGCGGAGAAACTGTGAAAGTTTCTTCTGTTGCTTTACAACCTGTCAAAGTTTTTTTCTGTCAAGAACTTGATCAGGCCATTTCAGCTGTTAAATCTGAACACTTCAATTTGCATACATTTATTTTTCCACTTTTTTTTAAATCAAATAATAAAGGGGGTTTTTTTGTGTATGTTTAAGGAACATTCCTTTAAGGCTACAAAGATTTTAATTTTTTTTTTTTTTACCCTCTTTTCTACCACCAAACCCACCTTTAATCCAAGCTGCAGGTCACGTTCTGCCCCTTTGCGTGCCAGAATTTCTGGCTGGACAGTCTGTGCGCAGGAGGTCTGGTCTGCTCGGCGTGGTTTCGGGCTTTGGCAGCGACAGGTGGCAGCATAGCACAGAACAGCTTTGCTCTGCACCAGCCCGTTTCCATCTCAGACCCCCCTGAAACAGCCTGGCTCTGGGGCTGTGACGCTGAAGTACTTTTACAGCTGTTTTGAGGGTTTTCAAGAACCGATTCTATCTCTGGAGATATGAAATAAATTTTTTCAAATGCACAAACAGAAATCAGGGGAATACAGGCATCTAATTCCTAACGTGACCGGAATGTTTAAGCGATATCTTGGACAAAATAAAGATGCAAAAGTAAACTTGCTTTGGGGACGGGCGCTATTCTCTGCACAGACAGACCCCCGCCTGCTGGCAGCCTCTCTGGGGACGGTGTTGTCCTGAAATCTCTTGCTGTGCAGAGATCTGAGTTAGCTCTGAGTAAGTCGATGTGTTTATAGGATGCCAAGCAGCGTGGAGCAGGGACGCTCACGAGTATCTCAGCAGCACAACCTTCGTGTTGGTGTGGAGAAAGGCCTGGACAATCCCCGCTTCTTTTCCAGCCCTTACTCCATCCCTGTTCTGCAATGGCTTCGGCATCTTTGCAGGGCGCTGTGCGTCACGGCGGGGACCTGCCTTATCGCTCCAAAGTGTGTTGCCATGTATTTGAAAAAAATATGTCTGTTCCTCTTCTGCATGGTCGTGGGATGTCTTTCCCAGCTCGGACTTGCTCCGGTTCGGTTTTGGCATGGCTAACGAGTACCACAAACTCGACTTTCTCGCGATCTCTATCATCTGCAACTGTTCCTCTCTGGGCGCTCCCAACTTGGTTGCATCTTTCCAAAAAGATGTTGCCTGCTTTAAAAATCATCTTCCTTTCTCCTTTTCGCAATGCACTATCTCACTGCTTCCTCCCTGCTTTGGATCCTTCCGCCCAGGGTCAGGTCTGGGCACAGGAGAACGAAGCAGTTGCCTTGAACGTCAGATGGCTGGGGATGGCTAAAGAGCTACGACGAGCGTCAGCTTTGCCTGTGCCCAAGTGCTGGAAAACCAGATTGGCAGCTGCTGAGGAATGTGTGATAGATGTGAGTGAGAGCGCAACAGGTTCTCTCTCCCTCTCTGATGGGACTAACCCTTTTCTTGCCCGAAGGCAGCAAAATTTACTCGTCCTTTTCTTGGGGAGCCTTGAGCCAACTCTGCTTCTATGGACTTTTTCACTTTCTCCATCTTAACAAATTGAGGGCTGGTTTTTTTTTAATCACCTTCTGCAACGTTCTTATTTGTACATCTCAGCAAGATGGTGAGTGGCCTGAAAGGTTTATGGGGATGAGGACAGCGATGGGTCTTTAGTTTTTTTGGCCCAATGCATATTTCTAGTTCACATCCTAGAATCCCAGGATGGTTTGGGTTGGAAAGGACCTTAAAGACCATCGAGTTCCAACCCCCTGCCATGGGCAGGGACACCTCCCACTAGCCCAGGTTGCCCAAAGCCTCGTCCAGCCTTTTTGATTTTGTGGCCATGATCTCGTGAGCTGGGAAGTCCCAAATGGAGGAACGTGGGCTAGGTGGAAAATGAGCAACGGAGACTGAGTGAACTTTAAGTAATATGAAAACTATCTACCTAAAGGTCTGAAGTAAAGGAGTTGAAAGTACCTGAAATACATGAACAGAGTACTTTCCATCTGCCATCTTCTTTTATTAAGCATATTGCTCCAGCACAACAAAATTCCAGTTGGCTCAAACCCATCCCAGTTCACAAGTGCTGTACAAATAAATCCTGAATGGGAACACGGACTGTTCCCCAAAAAGACAGCGGATGGGTGCAGCCAAATCGAAACAGTGAGGCAAGCGCAGCCCATTTCCCTGGGGGACGTGACCCACGCTGGGGTTCCAGCATCGCAGAAATTCATCTGCTTAATAAACTGCCCAGGCTGGCGGGCAGTGATCTGAGTACAGCAACGATCAACGCTGTCCTGGATTTTTGTGAACGTGGCTGGACACGAGGGATTTGTGGGAGGTTGAGGAGTTTGCCTTGTGCATGAAAAAACTTAAAGTTCTTGTTTGAAGTTAAAACGGATGGAGAACAGCAACTAAAATCCTGGGCTGACTAGAGGAACTCATGGCTGATAGAGGGTTGTAGGGTCCAGCAGTGTTCTCAGGTGGATCCCAGGCTTCCTCCTTCTTTTTTTTCCCCTGTGTCTCCGGGTCAGAGCATGTGCAGGATTCTGCAAAAACCTATTGAAACTATCTGGCTCTTTCATTTTAGGAAGGAACTGGGCATTGATGGGATAACATCCTACCCTAGGGCCTTTCTTTTTGGTTTTCCCCGTAGGTGGAGCAGAACTGGGCAACGCTACAGGGCGGTGAGATGACTATCCAGACGACGCAGGCATCAGAGGCCACGCAGGCGGTGGCATCGTTAGCAGAAGCAGCCGTGGCGGCATCTCAGGAGATGCAACAAGGAGCAACAGTTACCATGGCACTCAACAGGTATGGGCGAGAGATGAAGGTTTGAAGCACGCGTGCATGACGTTTCCTTCTAGGTTTTCACTCTAATTGTGCAAAGACCACTGTGAACAGTCCCAGTAGAGGCTTTTCTTTGGGAAATTCCTACATCAGCCCATGTCCAGGTGTCTGCAGGACAGTTCCTGACTGTAGAAGAATACTGACGTGGAAATTTCCTGAAAGAGGGAAAGATGGGTAGTAACTCTACCCTCTAAACCATCTTATTTGTACAGCAAGGATCCCGTCACAGAACTGAACTTGCTAAGCAAGGAAGAGTCATGATGTGCTAATAGCACCTTTTAGAAATGCTGGTCTGGGTCAGTATTATTACGATTTCTTACTAAAAGACTAAGGCTGGATTTCCCTGTTGTGTGGCAATGCGGTCTCTCTTTAGAAGTCAGAATCTCTTCCTAAGGTGAGTGTTTTGGGGGTTTCTCCCAAATGTGTTTCTGAAGTAGAAGCTGCAATAGTGATGCTGCCACTTCATCTTGGAACGAGCTCTGTTAGATTTTTGGTTGTACTCAGTTTCCCCGGATCTGCAGAGTGGTTCTCTACAGGTCTGTGCAGCAGGAAGCAATGTCTTTGCTCGGCTCTGGTGAGTTGCTTAAGCTTTGCCTGCTGTTCTTAAAAACTGGAAATGGCTGTGGCACCGCATCTGCACCCCGAGAGAGCAGTTACGCAGCATCAGCCCCAGCAGAATGAGAGGTTTCACACTACTGAGGTGTAGACAAAACCTTTTCCTCATGCAGGTCAGGATTCTGGTCTAGAGGCTGTGAGTTAGGACAAGGCACGAATCCGTACTGCTGATGCTTGGAGTAAAGCTCCAAGACCTGGTTATATACAGAAATTACTAAAGCAGTCACCTTGATCTGGGGGACATCCAACATCTTGCTTCCAAATTGCTGTTGCAACAGAATCATGAACACTCCTAGAGCTGATTCTTCTCTTTGCGGTCCAGATTCAGGTCCATGAGATGTGTTCTTTTCTCCTACCATACGAGGTTGGTTCAGTAGGCTTTTTTACTAATGAGTGAGAGGTCTTAAAATTAAAATTAAGATGCCTTAAAATTTAAAATTGCATTTTAAAAACAAGTGATCTTTCTAGGATGCTGTAAGAACAGCTAAAATAACTAGGCATGGAGTTGTAGGAAAAAACCCTGTCTCCTGGAATCTGACTTGCAGGATATGTATCCTGCACATCTCCAGATTTTTCTGTGTATTTTTTGAGTTTTTCTGAACTAGAACATCAGTGTGCTTTTGGTGTCATTTCATCCCCATCATTACTAGTTTTTTCCTTCTGAAGTCACAATGAGCAGTTCCTTCTCCTATGTTAGCTTAAGAAATTCAGAATCCATAATAAAAAAGGGGTGTTGTTAGCAGAGAGTCTCCTAGAAAATATGAATGGAAGAGCCTTCAACAAGTCGGCAGGGTGAGGGAGGGGATTGTCCCCCTCTGCTCCACTCTGGTGAGACCCCCCTGGGGTGCTGCACCCAGCTCTGGGGTCCTCAGCACAGGACAGACACGGAGCTGCTGGAGCGGGGCCAGAGGAGCCACAGAGATGGTCCGAGGCTGGAGCAGCTCCCGTGCGAGGACAGGCTGAGAGAGTTGGGGGTGTGCAGGTTCTGTCAGGTTTGAGGTTGGGAAGTTTTAGGCCTTCTAGTAAAAGAGGACAAAGTAGAGGTAGGTAATTAATTCACTGATTTGAACCAATTAATGTTTGTGGAGCACACTGTAACTGGAAAAAGCTTTTATGCTGCAAATCACCGTTATTTTCAGGGATGCTACCGTAACAGATGATTATAATGGTTCATTGCCCTTGAAAGTGAATTCAACTAAGTGCTGCATGAGGTCTGGGAAACAGGGTTACACCAGTAAATTCCTGCTTAGCCCAGGTTTGCTGTGCTGCAGTTGGCCTTCCTGCCTTCACAAAGCTGCAGGTTCAGAAGAGAGGTTGGCCAAAGGGAGTGAGAAAGCAAAACAAGAAAATATTCTGGTTTGCTAGCAGTGTTTAAGAGCTACTCTGAGAGACAGAGGGGCTGTTTGGAAATGAAAATACACCCTGAGCGAATAGAGTTGGAAAGTGTACAGCACCTAAGCAGGAAATTGGGAAAGGGAAAGAAGGAGGAGGAAGAACTTGGAAAATTTTTGAGTCAGTTGGTCTACCAGAGGATGAGCAGGAAGAGCATCCTAGGGGAAGCTAAAATACCTACTTTTTTAGTTCGTGAAGGTAAGAAATGGTAGGAGGTTCAGCTGCAGGAAGGAGGTGGCTTTGGAATAATTTTGTGGCTAATCACCAGAAGTGGCTAATAGCCATCCAGCAGGTCTGGAGGAATCTGGACCGCGGCTTGGTGTGGTTTAAACCCAGCCGGCACTGCTGAAGGGTGCTCGCAGCACTCTGACTGTGCAACCAAATGACAAATTAACAGTTATGTGTACCACTTGGCATTTATTGACCTAAAAAAAAAAAAAAATCTCCTGTATATACCCAGTGAGGAGCTGTATGCTACCAGGTACCATTCACGGGACTGTCCTCCAGGAGCGTTTTGTCACTGCTGAGCAGATATTTCCAAAAGAATAAGTTGAATATTAGGAATTATAGAGAAATTCGTCAAGAACAAGCCAGGATTAGGCCCCTGGACTAACTCATGGTGTGTCTGCATCTTGAGTGGCATGAAAAATGGTCACCCCCCTCAAACAGATGCCTTACATCAGGAAAAGTCCGGAAAGGACGAGAGTGATCAGCAGCCAGGAGGATTCCTTGCACAGTAAGTGGAGTCTTCGGCTTGGGAAGGAGATTACTGGAAGTCTATGAAATCGTGAGGAAAACAGAAAGGGAACAGTTATTTTCTGTTTCTCACAATATCAGACCTAAGAGCTGCCTGGCTGGACTGAGGCAGTAGTTTTTCGAAGCAGCATGATGCAATTTTTCTTCGCACAACGTCTGATTAAGTGTGGGACTCATTGCTAAGGGATGTTGTGGAAGCAAAAAGTATAAATGGGTTTCGAAGGGGATTAGACAAATCCAACCTGATGGTCCAGACGCAGTCGCTGATGTAGGAAATCAATACGCTGCTGACCGTCGGAAGCTGAGAGGGTGTAGGAAGGGAAGGATCGTTCCCCACTCCTTCCTAAATATCTGATCCTGGCTGTTCTCACAGCAGGGTTGCTGCACGAGAAGGACCTTTTGGTCTGACCTCCTTCGTATGAAGAAATGTAAGAATACTGTGCTAAGCTACAGATCACTCATTAAAAGAGTTATTAAACCACTTGGCTGGGGAGAAGAACTCCACCTTAGCTAAATGCAGAGCTGCTGATGTGATCCTGGTCGCAGTAAACCTCTGCGATTGTTTCAGGGCAAGGTGAACTGGCAGAATCAGGAATAAAGGCTGGAGCTCTCAAATCTGTAGAGACCCAGAAACAGTGCCAGAAGAATGAGGTTTTGTACCAGAAACCAGAGGCAATAACTACTTGGATTGTCTGAAAGCTTTACTAAAAGTCCCAAGCAAAAAGGGTGTGAAGGTAAGAAGGCAGGGATGTTCTAAGAGATCTGCAAGCTGAAAAAAAGCAACTTCTTCCCATGTATTCCTCCCCCACGGTAGATTTTCTGCTCTGAATAACTTTATCTGGGCTCAGTAAGAATCCCTCCTTTCCAGATCCGTTCTCTTGGCATATGATGCCTGGTTAAAATGGATGCTACTGGAATGGAGTTAGTAGTTTGATCTTCCTAATTCTTCTCCCTGTGCCTGCAGTGAAGCAGCTGCCCATGCCGTAGCCACGCTTGCTGAAGCCACTCTTCAAGGTGGAGGACAAATTGTGCTATCCGGTGAGACCGCAGCAGCAGTAGGAGCACTTACCGGAGTCCAAGATGCCAATGGTAAGGCTGCCAGAAAGTTTTTCTTTTGTCTCTTTCTTTTTCTTTGCTCTTAGCTAGGGCTTTTCCCTCTTTTACTTGAAATGGCAAATTTTTGCTAGTGAAATAGTTCTGCAGATGGTCACTGACTAGGTTGTGACTTAAAATCTCAGAACGAAATGGTAGTGCTAACCTCTTCTTTACTTCCATAGCGCTGGTGGCTCTGCTCTCTTCCTCCTTCTGCCAGCTTTCTATTTAGCCTTAGCTTTTTGGGGGGAAAACTGCTCCCCGCTCTGTATCTGTACATCACCTAGCACAGGGAGGACCAGGCTTGGTTAACTAACACAACTAGTCAGTGCCATAATAAACTCATCTCCAAAGCGCTTCACTGTGAAGCAGCAGAGATTTTATTACCCACTCATTTCCTTCCTTTCTCAAGACTTTTTTGTATGCTTGTTATCTTCCCTAGAGCAACTGTCGCTTTCCTGCTTGGTGGCACCTTCCAGTCGTCCCTGGGCAGTCAGCCCCAGGCTGTTTGCCTCCTGCTTTACTTTCCATCTTGCCAACATCATCAATTGCTTGGTTCTAGGGATTCTCGGTAGCGTTTCTGACCTGTTATCAGGATGTCTCTTCTGCCAAGCCTGGTGACTTCTGCAGTTATTCAAACCAAGCTGGTAGTGAATAAAACAGTAAGTTCCTAGAAACTGGTTTAAGAGATGATACTGGAACGTACGAACATGTCTAGTTGGTGCTCATCCCCTACTTCCAGCCATGCTGTACTTCTGCCTGATGCCTCTGCCACGCTTTTTCTGAGTTCGGAGATGAAACTCGCTGGTTATTTCGATGAAATGGAAGGATGTGTGTCAAAATAAGCTCAAAAAGGATGCAAAGTGTGAACCTGTAAAGAAATGTTGCCTTGAGGATGGGGCTGTTTGGACTCTAATTGTCAAAGGGGGAACAAGCACGTGCAGGCGGGTGGTAGAGTGGCGACTTCTTGCCTTGTAGGGCAGAAATGTGGCTAGATGAGACCTGGAGTTTGACTTCCATCGATATCGTCATCTCATAGGGAATGCGCTCGTTTTAAAACGTCAGCATTGAGTTGGCAGCAAAAACGAGGCAGTGGAGGGAAGAGTCATTTTACTCGGGGTGTTCGACTTGATATCTCTTGCTGTGGAGTCAGCCAGCCTGAAGAGGGAGCAGAAATGAAGTGAAAACCCCGTCCTCAGAGCTGGGAAAGCATCTGATATGGAGAGGGAAGGGTAGGGGTGTGTTGTATTCCGCTTTGCCGGCATGAGGGGGATCAGCGATGGGTGTTTATCGAAGGAAGCATCTGACCCTGGATGCTCAAAACCAGCAACTAATCAGATTTGTAAAAGCACGTTAGCGTCCTTCAGCAGCTCTGCACCCCTGCCTCCCTTTGGTCTGCTTCCAAAACGCTTTCATGCTCTGGATTCCTCTGGATGCTTCCCCCAAACAACTCTCCTCCTCTCCACCCTTCCTGAGTCACTCTACCTCGCTCACCCGACATTAATATCATTTTAATGTAGGCTGGGCTTTTTTTTTTTTTTTTTTTTTTTTTTTTTTTTTTAGCAGCAGAGTTGGAAATCAGATGGGATTTAGAGTGCATTAAGGGGAGAGACTGCAGCAGCATTTTTTTTCTGTGTGCAAAACCTCGCCTGCAGCCCCTCGCCTTGTTTCCACTCTTCTTCGATTTGCTCTAATCTCCGGTGGTATTAAGGGGAAGGGCTTTGTCGGCGCGGTAGTCCTTGGAAGCGCCATGCTGTTAGTTTGATTACGTAACCAGCTAATATATCTCCCTTAGGGATGGAGGAGATGTTGGTATCCATTCCCGCTGTCTCTGTCTGGGGATGGAGACGCAGATGGATTTTCAGCACTGGCACGGTCGCGGAGGATTTGTCTGCCTTCTCTGCGTCCTAAAGCCCAGGGTGTGAGCGTGAGCATCCTCCTGGGCACCGGCGCAGTGGGGACAAACCGCTCTGCGTGTCCTTCTGTCGGGAGGAGATGAAACAAGAGGTGATTTGGTGCAATTGGTTGCAGGAAAAAGAGGGAGAGAATGACTGCCAGAGCTATAAATGCTATTAACCAGCAAATTCCCCCTGCTCGCTATTGCTTGCAGAGTCTTAATTGGTGATATTTCCAATAAACGCTTCTCTCTAGGAATGCTCTTACCCTTCTGAGGGATTTCAGTCCCTTATTCCTGCTACTTTCCCTGGAAGGGACATAAATTTATCCCCATCTTATTGACAGGGAAAAGGAGACAGCAGGTTAACAAGTTTGCTTGAGGTCAGGTAAAGTGTTTCATTCCTGATTTATCTGTCAGATGTAATTATTCTTTTTTTTTGTTGTTTGTTTCTATCTTGATATGATATTTTTCCCACCCGTTCTCTGGCATCTCAAGAATAATTAAGTGATCCAAGAGAACCAACATGGCTAAAAAGAGGCAACGTCTGGATGTTCTTGGATGTCTTGGAAGCTAGGGCTAAACTGGGTCTTGCAGGGAGCCCGGGAGCGTGGCTGAACTGCCGACGGGCTGTGGATAATCTTGTGATCGGTTACATTTCTAGCTAAGGGAAATAAGATCTCCTGCTCCCGTGCAGTGGCAAACTAGCTAAGTGCATTATGGTTTTTCTTGCTACTCTGGAGCATCTGCTCCGAGGCCGGGATGCTGGAACCGATGACCCCACAGTTTGAGCCTCAGATGTTTTGTTTTTAAGTGGCTGGTGTTAAAGCAAAGGAATATTCAACGTGAGCAAAGGGGATTGTAGCAGCACAATTTCCAAAGTTGGCTGAAAATACTCTGGTAAGAGGAAAACTCTGCACTCAGGGGCTGCTTTCGGTGTGCCCTGTGTGCTGTTCCGTGCGATGGGCTGGTGCTGGAGCCATCCCAGCCCGCCGAGGCCGGAGAAGAGAAACTCGATCGGTGTTGGGCAGGAGAGGTGATGGTGCCAGGCTGCAGTCTGGACCGCGCTTGCTGGATGGAGCATCCTCACGCTGCAGCCTTTTGTTTGACATTGATCCGATCGGGGGCTTGAAAGCCGCTTGGCTACAGGCTTCCTGGCTTCATCTTGAAATATTGATGAAGCTTTTGCCGAAGCGGTACCCGCGCAGGGCTGGAGCTGTGCGCAGCGCTGCCCGTGAAGGACAGAGCAGGCTCCCTGCCTGAGGAAAATCAGTTTAATGGCCTTGGTGTCGTCACGAGCCTGGGGTTATTGTGGTTTTTGCGCAGCCCGTGGCATTTTGAAGAGCTGGCTTGAAGGTGAGGGGGGTGGTGTGCTGGAAGCTCCAGTTGGGTTTCAAAAACAGGGCGTGGAAGGAGGCATGGTGGAGAGAGCTGGTGTTGGGAAGAGAAGTGGCAGCGGAAAATGTGAAATCAAGGTGAGATTGGGGAATTGATATAACAGGCTTGAGCTAGGCACAGTCAGGGACCAAACAAATCCTTGCTTGTGCACTTTGGTCCTCAAGAGTGGCAACTGCCGCCCTTCTTCCTGCCCCCAGAGTGGGTTTTACTGGTGTATCTCCAACCTGACTTGCTGGAGAGGCTCCTGGGAGCATTGTCAGGCCTGGAGTTGGCACAGCAGCCATACAGGTGGGCACTAAGCAGAGCCTAGAGTAAGTCTTGCCCTTCTCCACCCCCCTACTCATCCGAAATGTTCAAACCCAATCTCAGTGAGACCAAAGGGAGCCGTACTTACGGCGGGGGGTGAGCTGGGATTATGGAGTTGTGATGGCAGCCCTGGGGAGAGCATTAGGACTCTGACGTGGGCAGGGGGGGATTAGCAAGCTCTCTGCTTTCGCAAACAGAGGAAACAAGGCGTCAGTACGGGAGCATATCTTGCAAGTTAGCACAGGATAAACAAGCCTATGGCGGCATTTAGGGTGATGGGGAACTTGCTGCACAGAAAGGGCTGTTCCAGCTGGTGGTTTCTATATTGGAAGCAGTTTAAAGCATGGAATCACAGAATGGTTTTTTGGGTTGGAAGGGGCCTTAAAGATCATCCAGTGCCACCCCCTGCCATGGGCAGGGACCCCTCCCACTAGCCCAGGTTGCCCAAAGCCTCATCCAGCCTGGCCTTGAACCCCTCCAGGGATGGGGCATCCACAGCTTCTCTGGGCACCCTGGGCCACTGCCTCACCCCCCGCACAGGAAAACATTTCTTCCCAAGATCTCATCTCCATCTCCCCTCTTCCAGCTCAAACCCGTTCCCCTGGTCCTGTCCCTGCACCCCCTGATCCAGAGCCCCCCCAGCTCTCCTGTAGCCCCCTTTCAGCACTGGAAGGTGCTGGAAGGTCTCCCCGGAGCCTTCTCTTCTCCAGGCTGCACACCCCCAACTCTCTCAGCCTGTCCTCGCACGGGAGCTGCTCCAGCCTCTGAAATGCTGAGAAGCCTTCAGCCCTGGGTGAGGTGGGTGAGGGTGCTGAGCTCCCACACCAAATCAATCAGGTGTGGGGTGGAAGCCTGTCCCCACCCCAGCTGCGCAGACGGGAGATGGGAACCCTCTTCCCAGCAGCCGAGACACCTCCAGGCCTGGAGCGGGGTTGCCAGTCCCGTCAGGCTCTGGGGAGGCTGTTTACGGTTCAAAGCACATCCAGGATGGGAAGGCAGGAGTCGAGATCCTGTTCTCTGGGCTCTGCACGTCTCCTGGAGAGCGTGAAAGCCGAGGGAGATCCATGGGGCAAAGCCAGCGAAGGGAACTGCCTGTTCTTGCTTTTGAATGCCTGGGGACAGGGAGGTGCAGCACACTGATCTGCTGGTAACTGGTGGCTTTTTTGCATGAGGAAAAAAAAAATAAAAAGAAAAATATAGGGGGGGAGGCTTGAAGGCTTATCTGCTGCTAATGTCAGTCTTTAAAATATTTTTTTTCCTGTTGGATCTCATTTGTAGGGAAGATGGACCCAAATGAGTTGCTGGGAATTTGGCAAAATGCAGGTCAGCTTGCTTCCATCCAAGTGGTTGTGGATGCCCCATCCCTGGAGGGGTTCAAGGCCAGGCTGGATGCAAGGCCAGGCTGGATGAGGCTTTGGGCAACCTGGGTTAGTGGGAGGTGTCCCTGCCCATGGCAGGTGGTGGCACTGGGTGGGCTTTAAGGTCCCTTCCAACCCAAACCAGTCTGTGATTCTATGGACAGGAAGGAAAGAGTCAAGCTTTTTGTAGGGTCTTCCTGGTGGGAACAGATTTTTTTTTTTTTAATGCAATATTGCCCTGAAACGGGTGTGGTTTAATCCCAGTCTGAAAGAGAAGTGAGGAAAACAATTTCTGCAGATGCACTTCATCTGGGGATGAAATGCAGCCAGCAAGGAGAGCTGACGTGGATGAGTGTGAACTGCTGAGCAGGTCCAGGAACAGGGAGAGGTGTTTCCTAGAGGAGGAATTACTGTGCATAAATGAATTATAGTCAGCAACGGGGCCGCGATGCACTCTGAGTAAAATATGTTGGCATAAACCTCAGTCCGAACAAGCTTGTTCTGTGTCAAGTACACGCAGTTCCCGGCGTGTGCCCTGTAGAGAAGGGGATACCTGACTGCAGCCCAGCCATCTCCGCGTCCGCACGCTTTCCATGTCAGCATCCATCTGTCTGGGGAGCCCTGGTGTGGGTGGTGAGGAACATGCAACGCTGGGATTGTGGGACACCAGCCAGAGGTTTGATGCCAGCAGTCAGCGTGGTGCTGCGAGGTCTTTCCCGGCACAACGAGGGCCAAAGTATTTCCAAGACCCTGGATCATTGCTTCGTTTGGACTGAACCGTACCAGCCCAGGTGATTTCTGCTCGCTTTGGCACAGCCCTGCCGCTCCAAACCCATCGTGATGGATCTCGTGCTTTTTGCTGCTGCCCTACATTGCTCTTGGGCAGTGCTGGCGGCGCGTCCGGCTCAGGCTGTCCTTCCAACACTGGGCTGTCATGGGCGCTGTGCGGCTTTGCTTTGACATCTTGGGACTGATGACGAGGCGGCTGCCGCTGACGATTAGGATTTGTCTGCCCACCAACTGGGGCTAAAAATAGAGGCTCAACAAGTCCTTCTCGTTCTGCATTGATGGCCAGATTTTCCCTTTGGTCCAACTAACCAGGTGCTACCTACGCCAACGTGCGGTTGTGTTACACGGAGCTTAGAATCTCAGAATGGTTTGGGTTGGAAGGAACCTTAAAGATCATCGAGTTCCAACCCCCCTGCCATGGGCAGGGAACCCAGTTTGCCTTCGTGGTTTGAGTAGAGCGGGAAACTGGACGTGGATGCCACAGCAGTTGAGTGCTGCTGGCTTGAGGGCTTCCTTGGCTTGTTGAGTGACCTTGGTAAGTCCCTTGACAGAGACACAGAATGGTTATTTCTGGGAACAGTTTGGCTTCTGGGGTAGGGAGGCTCACGGGCTCTGTCATTTGATTTCCTTGGGGGAAAAAGATTTTATATGATAAATACTCGTGATGTACCGCAAGTCACCTCTTTGCGAAAGCAGTGGTGTCGGAGTATCATAGAATCATGGAATGGTTTGGGTTGGACGGGAGCTTAGAGATCATGTAGTTCCAACCCCCTGCCATGGGCAGGGACACCTCCCACTAGCCCAGGTTGCCCAAAGCCTGCAGGTAGCCCAAGGAGAGCCTCCTGGGTGGGTTTGTGCTCCTGGTTCTGGGCCCAAGTCTCATGTGAAGTCTCCAGGCTGCATTTTAGCTCCGAAAAACACCTTTGAGCTTGCAAAGAGAGAAAGCAGCATCCTGGGGAGGGAGTTGCTTAGTTCCTGGCTTGATCCCCTAGAAGACACTGGCCTTTGCTCCTCGGCGTGTTTGGGATGGTGTTAGCAATACCCCGAAAAAAGGACGATAACTTCAGTAGGGCTGGGGAGTCACTGCCAAGTCCTTTGCCGTTTGATCACTTCTAATGTTTCTTTGAGTCCTGGTGGTTTCAGCGAGTTTCTGTCCCGTAAATGAGCTGTGCCCCGTCTGGCCTTATCTCCCGGCTTCTCGATGACCTTACAGCATCTCCAGCACCTCTCTTGCCCTCCCTGTTTCCCCTCCCCTGGTGAGTTTTGACATCCATTCCTGTTATCAGGCAGTTGAGCCTTACAGGCTCTCCAGCTGTCACAGCTGATGCTGTCCCGGTTTAAGCACAGGCCATTTGCCTTCCACGTGTCCTGAATTAGGGGAAATGGACAGGAGGGCTGGGTCTGTTTAAAAATTAAAGCTGATTACAAGGCATTAACATTACATTTAAAGAAATAGACAGCAGCCCTCCTCTCTTGGCATAGTTGCAATATGTTCCCTTTTGTTCTGGTCTGGAAGAGGAAGCGGGACTGGTATCGACTCGAGGCTGGGCAGGATTTCTTCTTTATTCTTCAGTTTAAAAGAGAAGCTGCCTGATGTCTGCTGCAATACTTTAAAGCAGTTTGGGTCTTACTATCTAAGGCAGTTCCCTTCTTTGTGATCGTGACAGAAAGCTTAAGTTCTTTCTGCTCATCTTGAATTTCTCTTGGAAAATTCAGATCTACTGACACCGTGTTCATCGGTCTGTCTTCTGAAATGTTGTGTTTGGAAGCTTCATATTTAAGGGATCCCAATCATTTCGCACATGCATCCACTCTAGTGCCAAAATGCAGCCATTTCGGGGGCAGCAGGCAGGAAGAAAACTTCCTCCCCTCCTTCCTCCCCTCCTTCCTCCC
>NW_010127991.1:47118-63330 GCF_000699245.1 Pterocles gutturalis | reverse complement strand
TGGCTCATGTTCAGACAGCTGTCGACCAGGGCCCCTAGGTCCCTCTCTGCCGGGCAGCTTTCTAGCCACTCTCCCCCAGGCCTGTAGCGTTGCAGGGGGTTGTTGTGACCAAAGTGTAGGACCTGGCACTTGGCTTTATTTAACCTCGTACAATTGGCCTCAGCCCATCTGTCCAGCCTATCCAGATCCCTGTGCAAAGCCTTCCTACCCTCAACGAGGTCAACACACCCACTCAATTTGGTGTCATCAACAAACTTACAGAGGGAGCACTCAAGGTCATCGATAAAGATGTTAAACAGGACAGGTCCCAAAACCAGTCCCTGGGGAACACCACTGGGGACCACTTAACTCCATTCACCATGACCATATGGGCTCAGACATTCAGCTGGTTTTTTATCTAGCAAAGGTTGCTCCTGTCTAAGCCATGAGTCACTAACTTTTCTAGGAGAATGCTGTGGGACACAGTGTTGAAGGCCTTGCTAAAGTCCAAGTGGATGACATCCACGGCCTTTCCCTCATCCACTAGGCGGGTCACCTGGTCATAGAAGGAGATCAGATTGGACAAGCATGACCTTCCTTTCATGAAGCCATGCTGGCTGGGCTTGATCCCCTGGTTGTCCTGTACATGCCGTGTGAGCACACTCAAGATGAGCCGTTCCATAATCTTCCCCGGTACTGAGGTCAGGCTGACAGGCCTGTAGTTCCCCGGGTCCTCCTTACAGCCCTTCTTGTAGACATAAATATGTGTACCCGTCTACAAGAAGTAGTGTAGATGAAGAGAGACACATGTTTCTGGGTGGGATGATGAGTCAAGGACATAGTCCTGAAGTTTAATAAGAGAAAGCCTGAGATACTTTTACTCCCTTGTCCCATGGGATAGAGGACCCTGATCATTGATACAGAGAGTGCCCATACATTGTAAGATAAAGACGAGCGCATCCTTTCTTTTAAAAGAAGGACTCTTTGTTGCCACCTCTCATTATCAAACTGAAGGAGCAACATCTCATCCCCTCTGCCAATAATAAAAAGCTCCCTGATTGCTACACTCTTGAAACTGGTACTGTGGTTCTCAGAGGTTTTGGTTTTCATAGAATCATAGAATGGCCTGGGTTAAAAAAGACCTTAAAGATCATCTAGTTTCAACTCCCCTGCTCTGGGCATAATCTAGCCTCGTCTTGAATGCCTCCAGGGGTGGGGCATCCACAATTTCTCTGGTTTTGATTAATTCAAATGTATTTCAGGATCCCGTTTAAAGAACATTGTTTCAAAATGACTATGAGATTATTCGAAAACTGGAGGCTCAGAAAAAATGTTTGTGGAGTTCCAAATGATTCTTCTAGAGCTCACAGAAGCATATATGGTTGTTTTGAGCCAGATGAGCTCTAAATTAGCCTTGAGTAAAAATTCGTCCTGTTCAAAATTTAAGATCACTATAGCAACAAAATTAAATTTGTCAAGTATGTGACATTATAAAATTACAGGAGACTTTGCCAGAAAATATCTCCTTTCTTCCCATTTTTAAAAAATAGATTTAAATCTGTATTATGAAGGTGGCAGTAGTTGTTCAAGATCAAGATTTTTGTTTGCTCTGTGGTTAAGGAAAAGCCATGAGAGTCATACACTAGTTAAATTCTCAGCACGTATCTCCTGGAATATAGAACCACGGTGTTTTCAAAGGGATCCATGAATTTTTACAGGGCAGAAATAGATGATACAGTAAAATCAGTAGGAAAGGAATGATGCAAGGAAACTGCATTGAGTCAGTTCTGCAGTGAGAGGGAAGACTGAGAAATAAAATGTGTTAAAGGCAAGTTATTCGCCACAGACTTTCAGCCATTTGTGTTGAAGGGGAAGATTGCATTGGAGCAGAAATGACACCTTTGTTTTGCATTCTGCACAGCCTCACACTATGCCCTGTGATGTGCACCACCTGATACCTCAGCTATAAATAAAGCTTCTCAGCTCATTTCTTCCCCATGTTTTAAGGACAGATGAGTTCCTGAAGAAAGGACTGCAAACAGTTCAGCTACACTCTTACTTCTTTTGAGAGCAGCAAAGCACTACGGGTCTCAGTGAGAATGCTGCTGGGAAGATCTCATGCACAGAAAGCAGTCCTGACAGTGTGTTAAATGCAGCACCGTTATTGGGGCTGGCAAACTCAGCTTACTTGCACAGGAGCTTCACTGCTTTGCTGCAGCCGTGCCAGCATCTATATCCACTAAAGGCATCTCCCTGGGCTGGTGTCAAACCCAAAGATAGCTTTGAACCAGTACCAGACTTGAGAAAATCCTGCAGATTGATCTATGCCTGTGATCAAGATTTCAGAGTGTACAGGCACATACTTGTATTTACAGAAGTTTTAAGGAGCTCTGAATCTGGGATGTTCAAGTGAAAAGAGGGGTCCCAATTTTCTTGTACTTCTCTAAGGAAAGTTCATTCCCTGCTAGATAGAGAATGGGATAAAACAGACAGATCATTTAATACATTGCACTTTCCTTCACACTTTCGCTGTCACCCAAGTGATATTTTGTGCAAAACAGTGTTGGGCAGCAATCAGAGAAGCCTTCCCATCCTGCAGAATGAGAAAGGACTGGGATGGAAACCTATCACTCCTGAAGGCTTGATGCAGCACACATAAATGTTTGCAATGTCACTCTCCAGCAGGGGCCCAAGTGGTTCTAGAGGGAAGAGACTCAGGAAAGTTATAGAGCAACTGTTTCAGCAGCTGTGGGCAACTTTCCAGAGTCTGACATCTTTACACCACTTCCATACTCAAAAGATACCTTATCTACTGTGGAACCTCCCTTCTTTCTCTGCACACGTGCTGAAAGATTTATGTCTAGCCACTGTGGAGAATAGGTTATCAGGAAGAATGTGAAAAAATCAGTAGACTGCTGCTTCTGGTGATGCCTTTTTTGCTATCTATTTAGAAATACAGAAAGCACAAGAACTGTGTTATACTTGGGCAATTATTTTCAGGCACCCCAAGAAGCCCCAACAGCAACAGTCCAGAATCCTGGACATGATAGAGAAACTGAGGCAGCACAGCTCATCTCCCAGACAGAACTTCAGATTGGTCAAGTTAATATGCTACAACACTCTAGTTGTCATGTATGGGGGAAGGACACTTCCTGTATGGGCATTTTGCCAGTTGACAAGGTTAGCACAAAGGACACAGGCACCAAATCAAAGAAGTAACCTTGTTTTTACTTATGTTTAAAGTGATTAAATAAGCAAGATAAGGTAAAGCAGCAAAATAATAAGTGAACTACTATAGCAAGCAGAAAGTAAAGTAATGCACCTAATCGTTACTACATAGTGTTAGTGACAGTGATTAATAAAGATACACCACCAGTTGCCCTAATAATATGTTACCATCATCCAGATCCGCAGTCACTTGGGGAGACCAGTTGCAGCGAGGATTTGGAGAACCCTTCCCAGCAATTGGGAAATCTCTATACAGTGTGTCCACTGTATAGATGAGGCTTCCAAATTTCCCTGCAAACATTCCCTGCTTTTATACAGATGAATAAACAACTTTATATCTTAAACTGCGAAAAACATCTGGTGTGGTTTTTCTCCTTGTTAACTTCCGTCTTGAGCCTGGTAGGGGCAGTAGAGAGAAGATAACATGAACAAAAGAATCGACTAATCTTGGTTATGTCTCTCTCAACAAAGCTTGTCACGGCTTGCCACATTCGTTTGCCACCTGTGGCGACAGGGCACCTCCATGCTCCATTTTGGCTACTGTTACACAATTAGTATCTTTCTGCTGACTAACCTTATGTAGTAAGCATTACAGCAAAGCTCTATAAGCATTACAACAAAACTTATAAATTGGCATTTATTAATAAGGTAATGCATTGCATATGTGGTCAATATGATACATATTAGGTATATTGTTAGGTTGTGAGGTTCATCTAGAGGTCAACTTTGGTTGAGGACCTCACTGCTCAGGCCCTAGTATTTCAATGGGGAAATCCAAACTTTCCCACCAAGATTGAAGTGTTCATGAAAGACAGAGAGGAGAGTGGAAGGCTGGGATGGCTCCCGTCAACATATTTGAACATATTGGCACAAATATAACTCATAAATGTCTGTTTGTTCCACATTGATTGTGTATCGTGAATGATTGCTGCATATGTATTTTACACAGTTCAGGATATTACTTCTTCTGAGTCCTAAACACCTCACTGTAAAGAAACCTCTGATTTTTAATAAGAATGGCATTGTTTGTCTGCCTGTGTTTCTCCAGTGAGCTTTCACAAAGAAAACAAAATCAAACAATGAAAATACAAAGGAGGAAATTCAGAACAGGGAACTAAAAAAGTTTTGAAGTTAAAGCTTTTCTTTCATTTCATCTCATTGTTTACAAATAGCTGTCCAGCTAAACACTCGTGTCAGCCACTTCCCCAGTGGACCTCACTGAAGAATAAATGTGAAAAGAACATGGGCAAATGGACTGCAAGTTGATGAGTTCCTATGAGGGGACTGAGATAGGCAGAAGCCCCAATTATACAAACTAAGGAGGCTTGTCAGGAATGGAAGAAAGACTGGGCCCCAGACTCCTGCTGCCTACATAGCAAGGTAGTATCCCTTGAGGGGCAGAGAGTGGCAGCAGACACAATGGGCATGCTTTGGCTGAAAAGCCAGATGGAGCTGGAATACATGTGGATCTGGACTGAGGAAGCTGGATGCAGCTGCAGAACATGAGTTGCCAGAAAATGTTCGGTTTCCACCATTACCTAATGCCCAGTTAGTTGTGCAAACACTTCTGCACTCAGATAGCGGGGAGGATTCATCATCTGCACGACATTGCCCACTAGTCTGCAAAACAGATCCTCCACTAAATCCATGTTTTCTTAATAATTTCTCCGCAAGAGGCAAAATACGAGGTTTAGGAGAGCTTTTTTTTTTTAGTTAGAAGAGCTGTTACTTGTTTCTACTAACATCTTATGAAACTCCAGATTGAATGTGAAACATTCTTGACATATCGCTGCTCAGTCAGGGAGGCATCTGGAAGGAAGTTGGAATCTACAGCTAGGTTATGCCTGCTCACAGGACTGTAAGAAACTGCGCTGAGGTGTAATCTGTCACCCACTCAGTTAAATGTGCCTAAATCAAGGTGAGCAGTATCTAGAAAGCAGGATACTACTCAAATAACCTGGAGATATCACTGCTATTACGCCTTTGAAGAAGACTTTCCCCACTTAAGTGGTATTTCCTCCATTCCAGACAACTGCACCTGGCTCTGGGTTTATGCCATGGGCTCTTGAGATTGGCAGAGGCCTGCAGGTGTTACCATAAGTCAACGGATGGAACAGGGTTTTGTCCTGCTTTCTTGCATCCAGGCCAGCAAAACTGAGCTTGGTAATCTCCACAGAAGTTAACAAGAGAGATCAAGCTGATGGTTTGATTTCAAAGTGCTATGTGTTCTTTTGAAATTGAAGACATTTGTGTCTTCAGGTCTTTCTGTGAAATTGATTTTTTTCCCATTTCTTGTAGTCTAAGCCTCAAACCTGTTCTGCATTGGCTAAAGCCTTGCAGCTTCACAAGTGAAACAGACAATAGCAAATGGCAAAAAAATAAAATAAAATAAAAATTAAGTATTCCCAGAAAAGAAGGAAATTATTTCTGCTGGGTTTGATTCTCCATCCCTCACAAAAACAGAAATCCATTTCAACCAATCCAGTTAGATCAGGGTGAAAGCTGAATTACAGTGAAGAGTCGCAGAGAGAGTGAATGTGTACCCATGGGTGCACTAACAAATGCACAAATACACTGAAATACCCATGTGCAAACTCATTTTCAGCTCACTACTCTGTGCATAGCATATTCTCCTTAGTCACAACCTTTAAAAAGGATGCTTTAATATTCACAAGAAAAATTGGTCTGCTCAAGAGAAATTAGACCAATTCACTGCAATTACCTGTCTCAGCTTCACAGTGATGCTGGCCTCAAATACACAGGTTCCAGCTCAAAAACAGCCCATTGTAAAAAGACACAGAGGAAAAGGCAGTGATCTTGATTAATCAGTTCACAGAAAGATTTCCCTTAGTGGTAATATTTTAACAAACACAAATAACACTCACTACTCTGAGTAAAGGAGTAGGTGTACAGTTAAATCTAGATGAGTAGGTTTGTGGTTTGTTTGGCCTGGGATATTCAGAAGGAGAACAAGAGGTCCAAGAAGCTTTTTTTTTTCTTCCATCCTTTATGGAAATCTCCGCAATTCTCACTTGAGAGTCAACACAGCAGGGGAAAGACTGTCATCTTCATTCACAGGTTGAAATCCTTTTGAAATTGCCCACTGGTGAGATATCATTGTACCAACAGCTGTAGGCCATTAAAAAAAAAAAAATCTAGTATCCAAAAAGAGAGACGATCTTATTAACACTCCACCATAATTTCCAGCTATTCAGTGGTATATCAAATCCACTCTTGCTGAATGACTCATAGAATCATAGAATCATAGAACGGTTTGGGTTGGAATGGACCTTAAAGATCATCTAGTTCCAAACCCCCTGCCATGGGCAGGGACACCCTCCACTAGACCACGTTGTTCAAAGCCTCATCCAGCCTGGCCTTGAACACCTCCAGGGATGGGGCATCCACAGCTTCGCTGGGCAACCTGTTCCAGTGCCTCACCACTCTCACAGTAAAAGACTTCCTCCTAATATCTAATCTAAATCTACCCTCTTTCAGCTTAAAGCCGTTACCCCTCATCCTGTCACTACACTCCTTGATAAAGAGTCCCTCCCCGTCTCTCGTGTAGCCCCCTTTAAGTACTGGAAGGCTGCTATAAGTCTCCCCAGAGTCTTCTCTTCTCTAAGGCTAAACTAGCCCAACTCTCTCAGCCTGTCCTCATGTGGGAGGTGCTCCAGCCCTCCGATTGTCTTCGACTCCCTCCTCTGGATTCGCTCTAATAAGTCCATGTCCACCTTGTGCTGAGGACTCTAGAGCTTCTAGAGCTGGATGCAGTACTCCAGGTGGGGCCTCATGAGAGCGGAGTAGAGGGGGAGAATCACTTCTCGTGCCCTGCTAGTCATGCTCCTGTTGATGCAGCCCAGGATACAGTTGGTTTTCTGGGCTGCAAGTGTACATTTCCAGATCATGTTGAGCTTCTCATCAACCAACACCCTCAAGTCCTTTGCCTCAGGGCTGCCCTCAAGACATTCTTCGCCCAGCCTGTATTTGTGCTTGGGGTTGCCCCTGACCCACCTGAAGGACCTTGCACTTGGCCTTGTTGAACATCATGAGGTTTGCATAGGGCCATCACTCAGGCCTGTCAGGGTCCCTCTGGATGGCATCCCTTCCCTCCAGCGTGTCAACCACACAACACAGCTTGGTGTCATCGGCAAACTTGCTGAGGGTGCGCTCACTCCCATCATGGAGATGCCATTCTCCATGTCTCCCACAAAGATGTTAAACAACACTGGCCCCAATGCTGACACCTGAGTAACACCATTTGTCACCGGTCTCCATTTGGACATAGAGGCGTTGACCACAAGTTTTGAGTGCAGCCATCCAGACAATTTCTTATCCACTGGGTGGTCCATCTGTCAAATCCCTGTCATGTGGGACATTGTCAAATGCTTTGCACAAGTCCAGGCAGATAATAATTCTTCAGTTCCTTTATCCACCAATGCTGTAATCCCATTGTAGAAGGCCACCAAATTGGTCAGGCACGATTTGCCCTTAGTGAAGCACACGTTGGCAAAATAAATTGAGAATGTTGTATGGTTTCACCAAACCAGATTAGCAATCAAATTGGGAATTCTCCAAGAATGCACATAACCAGCCAAGTCCAGTGAATCATTTATGAGAATACCTCCAGTGCTACCATATATTTTTCTGAAAGCCTGCAACAGAAGTCTGTCATTGCTGTACTAGATACTATAAATATGCATAAGTAGCCCTTTCATAAATATTTTGCTTCAAAAGAGGGGGAAAAAAAGGAAAAGCAGGAGGTACATAAAGCCATAGCAACATTAAATCATTTGCCCAAGAAATTAATAGTTGCACTAGGAGCATGTCCTGCATTTCTGGCTTCAGTTATCTCCCTCTCTGTTGAACAATGCTTCCTCATGGTTTTGTGTTGAAACCATTACAATCATATCCACCTTAAGAAATCAGTTACGATGCTAAATCAGTTCACTATGTTTGGTGGCTTCTAAGTGAGAACAGGCTGTAAGATTAACCTTCAGAATATCTTCAGAGATGTTCAAAGCCTCCTTCTATGCGTGGCAAGGAGCATAGCATCTCCCAAGGTCCATTTAACAGCTCCTGGTCCTGCCTTAGGTCTACCATGTCTCTTCTGTTGCTCCACTGGTTGACATTCCCTGCAAGTTCTTGTCAAGATGTCACAGGCCAAAGTCAGAATGCTCTGCTTTTACTGACATCCTGCGCACACCACAGCAACACTGGTGCGGCTGTGGGAGACAGTCCTTTCTTGTGCAGTACGTGGAAGGGTTTCTATGCTCCCATCTTTGCTGATCAGAAAACAACAGAAGCAGATTCACAAAGTTTTCTGCTGTTGCCAATGCAGCACGGAGCAGATAAGACAAGGCAGAGAGAGCACATGTGAGAAAGAGGGTCTATTTTCCAGTAGAACTTCTTATAATACTTCATGCTTTCAAGCTCAGCAATGTCTGCAACTACACAAATCAATGCTGAACTGCAATGGCTTAAAGAGGAGGGAAAGGAACTGGGACCAAGATGATCACTGTCTCCTACACTGCAATCTGGGAAGGGAAGTTTGCCTGACGAATCCAGTGAACGGCTTCTCCGTCATATTGCCCTGAACTTTTTTGGGTGCTGCAGAGTAGCCAGAGTTGACAGGATATGAAAGAAGCAGCCTGTTGCCTTCTAGTGTCTGAACAGAAAAAGAGAAGTTAGCACATGCCACCTGATCCCAACTCCCCTTACGTCCTGGATTTGCTGTGAGCTGTTACTTGGACCTTGGTTTCTATTGTTTCATCTGACACATTATTTAATTTCTCCCTCTGTGGGACTGGAGCTTTGATATGGGACTATGACCCCTGGGAGGAAAGGTGATTGTTCAAACCCAGGCTTTAAATTCAGCCCTGCTTCCTCCTACTTTTTGCCCTTAAGCAACCCAGTAGGGTCACTGTCCCCAAACTGCACAGCCCCCAGCCTCTCAGCCAGATGCCAGGCAAAGGAAAAAACATTCCCAGTACCAAGCATCAGACATTTTTTCCTGTTCTTCCAGAGCCTTAGCTAAATCCTAGGCCACAAAAATTAATCTGCAGTAAAGATCATGCCCCTGCATCCTGTCCTATTTTACTGCCAGTTTCCACCCTGGCACAGTTTCCATTAATGCTGCTCTGCTGCCTACACAGGTGCTCTCTCCCTATCCAACAAGCTCAAATATACACTGGCCAGCCCTAACTGTTAAACATCTAGCCGTGCTCTCCTCTGCTCAGTCTGAGTCTATTTACAACTATTTCTTATCAGTTTCAGTCACCATCTGAGTGCCTCAAGTCACCCAACAGCCACTGCACAGAAAATTACAGCCTAAATGCATAGCACTTGAGCATAAATCCTTGGGCCCTCCCCAGATCATTTGCCAGCTTCTTATCAGGCCCAAGCCTAAATCTAAGAACAGGTACTAAGACATCCCTAATCCTGTTAAAAAGCTCTCTCCCTGCCATAGGCACACTTCTTATGTTTCTAATATTCATTACCTATTACCATAGCACAACCTGTATCTTTAGCACCCCAGCCAAAGCTATGGTTACAGCCATCTCTCAAAGGGTCCTTTAGCCTACCTTAACTCTTTCCTTCAGCTTTAGACCCACAAATACGCAGTCTCAGCCTTCACACGTGTATGCTGCTGTGGAATCAAAGCAAAGGGGGAAAATAGATCTAAACAAGCAAGGTCCACAGCTTATCTTAAGTTGAAATCATATGTAGACAATGAGATTTTAGGCTGAAAAAGTTGACCCATGGGCTTTTTCCAAACACATTGTATGATTTTCTGGCTTAAGAAAGTCAAAGAAAATTGTATTAGCTATTCTGCAACACAAAGCCTTTTGCAAATTTCAGTCATATTCACCCCGTTCTTTTGTATTTTAAAACATGTTTTTCCAATGCATTTGTTTAAACTATGGTTTGTATTTAAACTTGAAAAGTACCTATTTATTCCTTAAAGAAATCCTTTTAAATAGAGCCCATGTGCTATACCTGGTTCAACCTGAATTTTTGAAATTCCTATTTTATTTGATTAAAAAGTAATTATTTTTTTTTTTAGGAAATGCAAAACAATTTACCAGAACCTTCCCCCACCTCCCACCCAGCCATTCTGTTTCCATTTCCTCCTCATCCTAGTCAGCTGGAGTTGAAACCCCTTTCAACTTTCCTCTGTGGAGATGAAAGATCATCTTGCCTCCTGCAGCTGCTTGTATTGACTATTCTTTCCTAGGAAGGAGAAAAACAGAAAGGCACTCAGAAAAAAAGAGTTTAACCTCATCAGTCCATCCTCAGGCGGCTCAGCTCTTCTGGCAACTTAGTTCCAGAAAGGAATTAAGTGCTTCTAGAATATGTGTAAAGAACAGGAAGCTGCAATAGAAAAGCCACATCCTCTGTACTAGTCTTGCAGAGATAATTCAGTAGGAAGTGGATATTCCCTGTGTCACTTCCAGCAAGTGGGAAAGGTAGCTCATTAATAGAGCTCCATTGTAGACATGGAGCACCCACGCACCTCACCCCTCAAACCATGGGCCTTTAATACTGATTCAGGCAGTTCTTGTGCTTTCAGAAACCTGAAGGTATGATGGCTTTGTGGAAGGATCTGGAGAAGTGGGTATTGGGTCTCACGTATCAACTAGATGTACAGAAATGGGATTTTATAGAAGATTAGTTGTAGAAACAAACTCATATGTTTGTCTTAGGGAAAGAAGTAGATTAAGAACAGGTAAATATTTGTCTTTTTACATCTCTCTTCCTCCCTCAAGGCTTGTATCTTACATAATGAGCATGTGGTACATTGTGAATTAAGTTTATAAATCACAAATGCATAGAGCTAGGGCAGAAAGAAATGCCAAGACCAGTCTTCATGTCACTCAGCAGAAGTCATCACAGGTGCATGGCTCTGCTTCTCATGGTGTACAGCAAGACCTGCTGTGACCGCTTATGGAAACTTATGCAGCTCTTCGCAGAATCACCTCAGACTGACGTGTGGCAGGTGCTATTGGCATCAGAGAATGAAAGCAGGGTTTGAAGTGAATGAACACTCCCCATTTTCCTATCACTAGTCTATGTTTCATAGGAGGAGTTTCAAGTGGAGGAGTTTGACATAAAAGCATAGATTATAAATTGAATAATAGGGTGTGAAGAAGTAGCAATAGCTGATACAATAGGCTTCCTTCAATGGAAAAAATCCTTACCTTCAAAAAGGATGATTGACTACCCTCAGTGCAACTACATGAAGTACTGACTTGCCATGACTGTTATTTTCTTTTATGTCACAGCTGTTTAGCCATTATGGAACAAATAATGAGATTCTTTAGAAAGGACCTTCAGAATGCATAGTGGTAAAAAGAGCAATAATTTGTTCTGCTGTTAATGGAAGACAGATTGAAAGAACATGGCATGTAGCATATTATTTTGTATATATTGAGTTGGAATTATCCAAAATAAAGCCTTCTTGAAAAGTTACTTTAATATCTTGAAATGGTACTGGATTCTTTTCCAAGTGTTTATAAAGAGAAATGTGGCATTCTATAGACCTGTATGAAATGCAAAGATTCAAAAATCCATCCCACCAGAAAGTCAATTGTTCTAAACTGTTCTCATCTTCTATGAATAGCTAGTCCTTTTGCAGTGCTTTTTGCCTATAAATCTCCAATAAATTCTGTAAGGATGAAAGTCCTTGCTCAGCCAGGTGGCATTTGTCTTTGTCAGCTCATTGCACGTAGTGCAATAACTGGTGAGTGACAGCTGCAGGGTCTTACTAAATTGTCCATGTAAAGGGCAGTAAACTCCTTATCACCTGCTCTCCTTCTGACAAGGCCTCATCAGGACCTGTCCCTGGGTAAGAAGCAAATCCATCAAGATGTAAACCATCAACAGAAAAAAAAGAGAGCACAAATGATTAGGTTCTGAGAAGCACCTGTCTAAATGTCTCATAGAGCTTAACTAGGTGCTATAGACAGCAGAGATCCCTCCCCACAAAATATACCGCAAGAGTTCACATGTTGTCTGCACAAAGATCTTCTTGTTTAGGCAATTCTCTCTGTTAATTACTTCCAGCAATTATGTTAATACATAGGGATGCAGGTATAAAAATAAATTAATGTGATATTAGCTTCCCATATATTTAGAGTTTCACTTGTCAGCTAGATGAAGAAGGAAAAAAAGTCCAGCAAAAAGTCCAGCAAATAAGTCCAGCAATCAAAAGTCCAGCAAAGCAGACAAAGGTCGTTAAGTATAATGAACCAAGTATTATGAACATAGCACAATGCAATTAATGCAGCTAGACATCTATATGAAGTGAAAATGTAAGCCATCCAAGTGGAATACATCAGCAATTTAAATTCTCTTTAGCTACATTTGCTTCTATTTTTCTGTGTTAAACCAACTTAAGGTTTGGAGCTACAACAAAAAGGGTTTAATCAGCCTGTTTATCTGAGGTAAGGAGCAGGTAGAAGTAATGATATCAGACTGGAAAGATGTCTTCGGTTGCCTACTATTGCTTTGCCAAATATAGGCACCATGTGTCACATTCCAGCCCAAGTGATTCCAGAGCAGCTTTTTCTGTAAAGTCATTTTTTGTTTGGGAAGGCAACAGCTAAATACCCAGCCAGCTAAGGAAGAGAGAAGCACTTTCCACTGCTTCTGGGGAATAGCTGTCTATCTAAGTCATTCTTCTCCAAAATATAATTTCTATTGAGAAAAGCAGGTGTCTATTTTGTTGGAAAGTTAAAAAAACATATTCTGTTTTTGTAAAGTATTGTTGCTTTCCCAGTTACTGACCCATAGAAGGTTTTTATCGGTATCTTTGGTACTCTTCAGTGCACCAGATGCTTTTTAAGGCACACTTAAAAGCCTGACATCTCTATCTTTCCTTGGATTGTATCTAACTGATGACAAAGCCCAGGTACTGAGCAAAACTGTGAGCAAAAAATAACCTAGATTAACAAAAGGAGTCTTGGATAAGCTTGATAAAATATTTCCCCTTGAACGCCTAGGAAGTTTACAGATGTTCTCGTTGGTGGAAAAAAGTTCAAATCAGCTCCCTAGTATCTACTGAGGCGGAATAAGTGAGAGAGGGAAGGAGAAACCAAAACTGATATCCCCTTATAACTGAAAACATATGTTAAAACAAACAAAAAGTTAGTTTCTTTTAAATATGATTACAAAATCCTCATTTGATGTTCAAATCCAAATTCAGAATGCTTCCAAGCTGTTCCAAAACAGAGCTGATTCTTCCACCTCCACCTGAGCTACTATGAATCAATCACAGCATCATAAAACTTTCTAGGTTTTATAGCTGCCTTTTGACACAGAGAAATGTCTGGCTTATTTCACTTGAAGTTTAGGGTGAATTTTCTGCCTTTACAACAGACTTAGGTTTTAGTTACCAGACAGCATAAATTGGTAAAAGCTTCCATGTGGCTCGATTGACTGTTCTCATGACACTGCTCACTCGAGCGGGGCAGCAGCTTCACAGTTCCGCAATCAATTCTTCTACTGTTCCCCTACACCCAGGCTGAAAGGCAGTGGTTGTAGCTTAGATGGAAACCAATGCAGTGGTGCAAAAATGCTCTCTTGTTTCCATGGTGTACAGGATGAGGATAGGGAACATAGAGCTCTCTTCCTGCTTCAGGTTTCAGAAGCTATTAAAGTAACTGGCAGCTTTTATCTCTGTAGTTTCCAAGGCACATTGTAGAAGCGTGACATTTTATATGAAACTATTGTATTTGATTGAGTTATTTTCAATTCTGCTCTTTCCCCTTTACCTTCTGCTGTACTCCAGACCTTGAAGTCAGGACTGCTTTTTCTGGAAAAGCTGTTTTAGCCAATATGCCACATTGCAGTCAAAGGAATTTACTTACTAGCAGGCAAGTTATGTGAAAAATGTTAGAGAGCACAACAACACTTCAGCAGAACAAAATCAACAGACGATTTGGGCCTTGCAGGAAGGTAGGAACATCATGACCTTGCATGGAGCACAGCATTGAAACAACAGCACAGGAAACAGGCTGGGATCACAGTATGAGATCCAACTTCTTGACTAAATAGGTGGGCTATTTCATAGAGGAGAATAGCACCAATACAGAGATATGTATTGATTGGTTGAATCCCCATTCAAAGTGTTGTCACCATTATATCAGCATATCCTTGATCATCCTTGCCGGAATGCTGGGATGAATGTTAGCTATCAGAGCTAGAGGCTTTGGCAAAAAACACATGAATGTGACCAACTGACCACAGCATCAAATCCAAGTATTAAACATCTTCCTTGCAAAAGTAATCTCACAGACAGAGGAGATTGTGCTCACCAGGAAGAAGCAATTCTTCCACCCTTTATGGAAATCTCTTCAATTCTCACTTGAGAGTCAACACAGCAGGGGAAAGACTGTCATCTTCATTCACAGGTTGAAATCCTTTTGAAATTGCCCACTGGTGAGATATCATTGTACCAACCCCCCTTGGGAGATATATTTTTCCAACCAGCCATTAAAAAAAAAAAAAAAACCTAGTATCCAAAAAGAGAGACGATCTTATTAACACTCCACCATAATTTCCAGCTATTCAGTGGTATATCAAATCCACTCTTGCTGAATGACTCATAGAATCATAGAATGGTTTGGGTTGGAAAGGACCTTAAAGATCATCAAGTTCCACCCCCCCTGCCATGGGCAGGGACACCCTCCACAAGACCAGGTTGCTCAAAGCCTCATCCAGCCTGGCCTTGAACACCTCCAGGGATGGGGCATCCACAGCTTCGCTGGGCAACCTGTTCCAGCGCCTCACCACTCTCACAGTAAAAGACTTCCTCCTAATATCTAATCTAAATCTACCCTCTTTCAGCTTAAAGCTGTAACCCCTCGTCCTGTCGCTACACTCCCTGATAAAGAGTCCCTCCCCATCTCTCGTGTAGCCCCCTTTAAGTACTGGAAGGCTGCTATAAGTCTCCCCAGAGCCTTCTCTTCTCCGGGATAAACAAGTCCAACTCTCTCAGCCTGTCCTCATGTAGGAGGTGCTCTACCCATCTGATCACCTTTGTGGCCCTACTCTGGACTCACTCTAATATGTCTGTGTCCATCTTGTGCTGAGGATTCCAGAGCTGGATGCAAAACTCCAGGAGGCAGTCTCACGAGAGTGGAGTAGAGGGGGAGGATCACTTCCCTCAACCTGCTGGTCACGTGTTTTTTTTTGATGCAGCCCAGGACACAGTTTGCTTTCGGGGCTTCAAAGGCACATTCCCAGCTCATGTGGATCTTCTCATCAACCATCACCCCCAAGTCCTTCTCCTCAGGGCTGCTCTCAGTCCATTCTCTGCCCAGCCTGTATTTGTGCTTGGAATTGCCTTGACTTATGTGCAGGACCTTGCTGTTGGCCTTGTTGAATTTCATGGGGTTTGCATTGGCCCACCTCTCAAGCCTGTCCAGGTCCCTCTGGATGGCATCGCTTCCCTCCAGTGTGTCCACCACACCACCCAGCTTGGTGTCATCGGCAAACTTGCTGAGGGTGCACTCAATCCCACTGTCCATGTCGCCAACAAAGATATTAAACAACACTGGTCCCAACACTGACCCCTGCAGAATACCACTCATCACTGGTCTTTACTTGGACGTAGAGCCATTGACCACAAGACTTTGAGTGCGGCCATCTAGCAAGTTCCTTATCCAGTGAGTGGTCCTT
The DNA here is from genome assembly GCF_000699245.1 of Pterocles gutturalis. Lineage (NCBI taxonomy): Eukaryota > Metazoa > Chordata > Aves > Pterocliformes > Pteroclidae > Pterocles > Pterocles gutturalis. The sequence goes on along the minus strand of NW_010127991.1, from coordinate 47,439 downwards.
CCATTTAGAGACAAGGATGTCATATGGGACATTGTCAAAGGCTTTGCACAAGTCCAGGCAGATGACATCAGTTGCTCTTCACTTATCGACCAATGCTGTGAACCTGTCGTAGAAGGCCTCCAAGTTTGTCAGGCATGAATTGCCCTTGGTGAAGCCACTTTGGCTGTCACTAATCACGTCCTTATTTTCCATGTGCTTCAGCAGAATCTCCAGGAGGATCTGCTCCATGATCTTTCCAGGCAGAGACGTGAGACTGACTGGCCTGTAGTTACCTGAGTCTTCCTTTTTCCTTTTTCAAAAATGGGGGTTATATTTGCCCTT
>NW_010127991.1:353-47101 GCF_000699245.1 Pterocles gutturalis | reverse complement strand
GACTGTCATGACTTCTCAGATATGATGGATAGTGGCTTAGCAACTTCATCTGCCAGTTTCCTCAGGACCCGCAGATGTATCCAATCAGGTCCCATGGACTTGTGCACCTTCAGGTTCCTTAGGTGGTCTCAAACCTGATCTTCTCCTCCAATGGGCAGTTCTTCATTCTCCCAGTCCCTGCCATTCTCCCAGTCACCTTCTGTGATTTGGGGGGTGTGGCTTGAGCACTTGCCAGTCAACACTGAGGCAAAAAAGTCATTGAGTACCTCAGCCTTCTCCATGTGCGAGGTAACCGGGTCTCCCATTTCCTTCTGGAGAAAGCCCATATTTTTCCTAGTCTTCCTTGTATCACTGGTGTACCTATTGTATGTTGCCCTTGAGATCCCTGGCCAGATTTAATTCTATGAAGGTGTAGCTTTCCTAACATTATCTATTCCATAAAATACACATCATGTCCAGTATATAAGTTAGGACCCTCCGGAAGATCATCCCTTTTGTTCTGGGTCCCTTTGGTTTCCAGATCTCTCTTGGCTTCTGATCATCTCGCTCCGGGTGTTTGCTCTCCCAAGGCCTTCCCACCCCCGCCACCACCCCGGTCAGTTCTCGGTCTGGGACGCTCAAACTGTTATCTCTGTTCCGTGAGTGCCTCCAGGAATGGTGCACCCCCCACCTGGGGGAATCGTGAGTGTGGTTTCAGGACTCTTCCTGCTCCGGGATCGACTCTCCCTGCTCTGGGATCATTAGCCGGGAACAGGCTGAGTCTTTATCATCGGGTGGGGGGGCAGTATCACTGTGTATCACTCATTTGTATGTTTGTATATAGTATTATTTTCAATATTATTGTAGTTTAGTTATTAAATTGTCCTTATCTCAACCCACGAGTCCTTTTTTCCCTTTACCCCTTAACTCTCTCCCCTGTGTTCGGCTGGGGGAGGGCATTGTGTGAGCGGGTGTGTGGTTTTGGCCCCCAGCAAAGGGCTAACCCATCACATCCAAAACACAGCCTCTTGCTAGCTATTATGAAGAAAGTTAACTCTGTCTCTGCTTAACCCACGACAACTCGTAAATAAGCTTGTCACATACCCACTCCTCTTTCAAAATTGTCCCAGGTGCCAGATCAGTCAGGGTGACACACATAGGGGAAAAGGGAAGCAGAACATCATGCGGGCACCACTTACAAAAATGCACAGCTGCAAATCCCAGGTGAGAATATGACCAGAGCTGCAGCCAGACAGCAGGCCTGTGATCCCCCAGTGATCAGGGACACCTTCACCACAGGCTACTTCCTCTGAGGACTGAGCAACTTCCTGTATGTACACTTTGAATTCAAGTTATGATTGATGTATCAAAACGACCCAATCTAGAGAGCATCCAGGTAAAATAAAGTTCTGATTGTAACAAAAAGTTTGTTGCCTCATTATTCTACCAACGATCCCTAAAGAATCTGCCTGTCCCCATAGTGACACTGGTTTGACAAGAAAGCATTGAGAACCAGTGAGAAAAAAACTAATTCATTTGTGTTGCTTTCCAGGGTGCTAGGAGAGCAAATGGTTTCTGCCTGACACACCATGAACAATACTAGTGAAACAAAAAAAAAAATTAAAGTTGTTGAGAAATCCTCTGAAGTAGGGGGAGGCATGAGGCATGTAAAGCAAAGCACCTTCAGTTACCCAGCGATTTGCCTTGAGAAGGGTTTTTAGCATGGGATCAGGCAGAATACTTAAACAGATTTCCTACACTCCAAGAAAATTGAATTTCCTCTAATAATCCATATGAACTGGGTTTCACAGGAAAAGTGAAAGTCTGTAGTGATCACCCTTTAAACTATTTTTGAAGTCATGTATAGGATTTAGTTTCCAACTACCACTAAGGTCCCAGACTAGTAATTTTAATGGACTGCTTAGGAGATTGCTTAAAGACATTTCCAACCAAAAGATCCTGTTAACATTCTCATATCAATTATGTTCTTCAAGCTATTAATAGATGGTACAAGCATGTAGTTTTGGAAAATCATTCAAAGCTGAGAAAATACTGCCATTTTTATTCAGTGTCAAAATTAATAGGAATTATAAAATTAGACTTGTGTCCAAATCAGGTTATTCCTAATATAACATAATCATTTTCAGCCATCTGTAAAAAGAAAGGGTTGCACTTTAATTGGAAAACTTTCTTTTTTTTTCCCCCCATTTCATATATTTGCAGTGTATGTGAACATGCTCTACTGAAATAGACAAAACTTATATTTACTATAAGGAAGTACCACACGTCCATCAACCCCTCATGGCAAAATACAGAAGTACAAAATTACTATTTGTCTTAGGCTTGATTTAACACTGGAAAATGCCTACTCACAGACATAAAGAAGAAAGCAAGAAGAGAATGATTTTTCAGTGAGCAAGTTGACAGTCTCAGATGGAGACAAATTGGCTGAGACCTTCCCAGAAATGAGAGGTTTAATATTGATTGGGAAAGGGAAGGCAAGCAAGGGTATCCAGAGACAGGGGTTTTGGAGAGACTGAAAGAAGTCCAGGGAATGATATACATAATCCCAAATTAGCACTGATCATGCTGTAATGCTCTGCAGCTCAAGAGGTGTTTCACAGGCTGCTCCCAGTAACTTTCGAGAGTGATGGGGGATGAAGACCTACACAAGCTACATGTTTTGATCATTGTAGCACTCCTGTATTTGTGAGCCAGCATTTAGGGTCTTCTACTGACCTGGGAGCAACCAAACTCTTTCAGATATTTAGCTGATTTCTTTTGTCTCTCAGATCTGGAGAAACAACCTCAGATAAGTAGAAAGAAAAAATGTTCACTCCTGAGGCAGGCTTGTAAAACCAGGGTTACGATTTGAGCTAGCAGGTATACTGAGAAAACCACATGAGACTGGCAGCTGCTAATAAAGTAGTCCTTTCCTAGCACTCAGACTAATTCTATGCTGGGGTTTGGTGTGAAGCTGCCAAAGTGCTTACAAAATCTGTCATCTTTATAGAGTGCATAACTGATGGCCAATACCAGTCTATTTACCATTCCTCACAAGACCAAGCAATTGATCTCCCTTTAAAGAAGGGAAGTCCTCCAAGTGCATAGCTTCCTAGTGGTTTCCACACTGACAGAAGCTGGAGGTAGAAGCTGAGCCACTCTTTCTTCTTTTTGGCAATTTCTTGGTTTTGTCTTCTCAGCAAGGTTCAGCCCACTAAAACAGACACCTAAGGGTATGTATAAGAGGCAGAGGCCCTAATTCCTAAGTAAGGGTTTAGCTGTCTGTCTCAACTCATTCCAGCCATGGGTAAATCCAAGATACAAAGTTTCTACAGGTTTCTTGAAAATAACTACCTTGATAGGGGTTTGCAGATTAGAGTCCCCACTGACACAGAATCAGAAGCATAATTCTAACAACACTTGTTCTATGAGCCAGCCCATCAGCCTGTATGTGTTTGTCAGCCAGCCAGTGTACATATCAACCATTATCCCGGCCAGACAGAAAAGCTCATCCTTGCTTCTCAGTAAAAACAGTAAATCACAATAGCACAGAAGGTTAGATGTCTCTTGTGTTACAGACCTAGCAGGAAAAGAAAAATGTGCAGCCAGTTGGAATATAAGAATCAGGACCCTGAGTGCACCAACAGGCTCTGCAATCTCTTTCTCTCCAAAGGTTTGGCAGCCTGTGTACAAGTCCAGCTCTGACATGGTACGGCCTTGTAACCTGGGACTGCTGGATAAAAAGGGCTGTGGAAGGACTCATCTGGGACTTCCACCAACACATCCTTCATCCCCTGGCTTGGGATCTACACTGATTCTTGCCTGACCTACTCTGCAGGTATGCTTGTGACTGACCATGCATCTTGTTGACCCTGACAATGTACCTGGTGTGACTTGAGATCTGCCTCATCGCTGTGGTTTTGTCTAACCAGAACTAGATTCTTGTCTGACTCTGGCTATTGCTCTCTTTTTTCAGGTGCTGTGTGACGTTGTCCTGTCAGAGAGATCAGTGTCCCTACCCATGCTGCACTCACCTTTAGCTCCTTGAATTTCTTTCCCTTGTGAAGCAGCCCCTCGCTTGCTGCTCTTTGAACAGCAAGAGAGAAAGAAGCATCCTGAAAATTTGACCTTTTCACCTGATTTTTAGTTTCACTTCACCAATGAACTTCAGTTACTTATGAAAGCTGGGAACATGTCTCACTCCCTCCTGAAGTTAGTCTCCCTGATTTTCACAACATTTCCCTGAAGCACACTAGTCTTTTTCTATTTACGCTGTAAAAAATGTATTCAGTTTAGAAAACCTTAACATACATAGGAATACAGAACACAATGGGGGAAAAAATACTGCTTTTGGGTGTAGGTGGAATTAATTGCTGAAGGATGCTGTGAGTGCAAAAAATTGGCACATATTTAAAGGAAAAACAGGTAGATATATGCATTATGTTTACTAAATGGAAAAACCCTATAATGTTCATGGAGTTTCCTGAGCTAAAAACAGCAGGAAGCTGGGGCATCCTAAAGGGATTATCACATACGTGTGCCTTGTTTTTGATGTTCTCTCAGCATGTGCTTTTGTACATGACTAGAAACAGGTTGCTCAGCTAGGGCAGCCTTCATCTGAGGTAGCAGGGATATAGGAATGCTCCTATATTGTTGTGCTTGTATTTACAATGGAGAAAATTAATTGATCTGCAGAGAGTAGAGACATCTAGCAAAACTAATTCAGTTACAGTAAAAAAAACCAAACACACAAAATATTTTTTTGTGCTAAACTAATATTCCAGTGGAAAAATTCTGACCATTTCTAACAGCTTGAAAACATGCATCAACAGACGGCAACCATAGATTAGCAGCTGTGATGAAAGTGCTTCTCTTTCATCTTCCCTATGAGGATAACAAGTATGAAAATAAGTCATGGATAAATGCAGGAATTGTTATGGGAGTACCCCATTGTCCCTTGTAGGAAGGGAGTAGTTCCTGTTAAACAGAAAAACCTGTAAAATTAGTAACGACAGACTAGAAGGTGGGATATCTATCTGTCACCAGTTCTCCCTCACTGGCAAACTGAATAGGCCATTGCAGGCCTGATATAGGACTGAATCCCCTAAATAAATGCTCCCTGCTCTCTGTGCACCTAATAAACACCCGGACTTAAAAGCAATATGACCTTTCAAAGGAATAAGAATCCAGCATTCACCTGCTAGGTAGTATCCCACTTCCACAACTGAGCTTCATTTCTAATGTACCCCACTCACAACAGCTTGTGGAACAACACATAATTATTTGGTATGTTCCCATGTGGGTTCATCATGCCTCTCCTTAGTAGCAGGTGACCCACTAGGAACTCCTGAATGGGTCCTGATCCTGGAAAAGGGTGACCGAGCATAGCAGACAGCCTGCAGAGCATTCACTGCAGCAAAGGCATGGCTCTGAGAATAATCAGCATATGGAAAGCTCTGCCTCCTTTTTGTCAGTGGCCCAATTGCCGCTTTCTCTCACTTGAAATCCTAGCAGAATGGGCCCTGAATATTCTCCCTTGTAAGGCAATGACCATGTGCAGGAAGGAAGCACAGGCCAGAGACAATCATAAATCCAGCTTCTCCAGAAACAAGACTACAAAGCAGAATTTAAAGGTCTAGAGTTTGATACCTGTTACCCTGTAGAATTCCCAGCAGGGACTCTGTCTGCTATGATAACAGCATAAACATCCTCATACAAGTATGTATGTTAGTGTGTTAGTAAATGAATCACAGAAGCAATTTCTGTGTCACTGAGGGAAAAAGAAAATTTTCCACAGTATTTGCAAACTGCAGGACTAATAATTAACTGCTGCTGCTTATTGCATAAGACTGTGTGGAGGTTCTCTCTGCTGCAGACTCGGCATGACACTGACACAACCGTGTCATGGGGAACAGCTCTTGTTTTGTTACTCTGCAGATTTATTTGCACATGGAAGACAAAGGAGCAGGGAAGCAATTTCCATACCAAAACCAGTTGTAGTCACTTGCACTCATCTAGCTGAATGACTTCACTTTCCAAAGGTATCTTTTCAGAAAGCAGCACACTTGTACTTGTGTGTGCATATTTGTGTGTGTGCATATGCCTATACACACGTACATATATGCATATATGCACAACTAACTGAAAATACCCACGAGCACAAGATTTGAAAGATGGCTGTCCAGATGCTTAGCTGACTTAGCACATATTCCTGAGGTAAATTTTCAGGAAAGATATTTTCTCACCTCCTGATGCTCCCAACTGCTTTTGGAAAAAAATAGGAGAAAGCCTTTGTCAGAGCTCTTCAGCTCAAAACTATCTTCCCTACTTAAATATTTCTTATCAGCATGAAAGTAAAACTTCTGTATTCTCCCCAGGGTACCCCAAAACTCTTCTGAAGAATTACTGTCTGTTGTCCCAGAAAACCTGGCGACCACTGATGCACTGAAGGAACAGGAATACATTGGTGCTTCCATCCTAAGACAATTCTTTTGCAGTCAAGTAGGGGTGACCTCGGTGCAACATGACCCCTACTTCCTATATTCACCTCTTTTTTTTTTTCCCATTTGTTGCTCACTGAGGGCACCTGTATAGAGCTCACAACTGCCTGTGTAATACCATCTATTCTACACCAGCATGTATGGAGGTAAGAGGGGGCAGAGATGGTGCAGGGCTTTTTCTGGATGTCAATAAGAAATGCTTAACAACAAATGGTGCAATAAAGTAGACGTTTCAATAAGAGAGAATTAAAGGAGGAATAAAAATATTGAGTAAATCTTACATTCCTTCATTTGTGTTTCAAGAACTCCACATTCATGCAGCATTGAACAGACACTGTATGCATTTTCCCACAGCAAGCCGTGCAGATCCCGTCCATGGAGAGAAGTTTTTATCTTTTTGGTCATTTGAAATATTATGTTATTTTCTTACAAGGAAAAAAATTCTGTTTGTAAAGGATGTTCTCACAAGAACTTCTTACTGCTCTGTTATATAAAGGCAAGGCCATGCAGGTGTAGTAATCACTGGTGCCAAGTGAGAACTGCCTGCAGTTACAAGGAGCTGAGTTTATCCTTCAGCCAAGGGACGCAGCAAAACACAAGCAAGAAGGCAATGCTGCTGTATGTTCAGCATAGCACAGCACAGGCCTGGGCATGCTCAGATTAACTGTATTGCAGATCACTAACTCCTCAACGTACAATGGTCATCTGGTGAGGATCAATACTTTCCACCCCTTGATCCACATACAGTTTACCTTTCTCAAAGGTTTTATAACCTGCAGATTGTATTAGTAAGCTGTTCAGTTAATAGAAATTTTCCTGCCAGGCTGGGATGTTATCTCTGGCATAGCACCCGCTCACACACAGCCCAGAACAGGGCATTGCTGCAGGTTCCCATACAGCAGCTACTCAAGCTAGCATTCAGGCTGATCAAGCCTTAAGTACCAGGCCTGACAGGGCAGACATGGCCTGTTCAAGATCACTAACTCCTCAAACACAATGCCTTCTGCAGGCCTCCCAATACACCATCCAACCCCTGAGATCAGCTCTCCAGGGTCACCTGACTTTTACACACTTTCTTACTCCCAGTCCAGGACTGATGCTGTCATAATTAAATTGCAATGTTTCATTCATGTTTCTTGCTCTAATCAAGCCTGCCTGTCCAATATAAAATAAAGTCACATTGCTGTATCTCTTGCTTATTATGCAGATCTTCATTATCAGTTTCCATAGAGACATAAAGCTCAGTCAGCTCCTGAAAGCATTTTGGTTTCTAATCTCAGATAAAGGCAAATCCATTTTCCAGGGTTCTTCTCTGTTGATAGGATACTAGAGTCCAAAATATTCTTGTTGATCTTTCTTTCTTGCTTACTTCCTTGCTTGCTTTCTTCGTTTCTTCCTTTCTTTCTTCCTTTACAATGCTGAACATTTATGCAGGCCGTTAATGATTGGCAAAAGTCAGACACCTAACCTTCTTTCTCCCCATTGATAGCCTTATTCCACACACTGAAAAGTTTTCTGAGGCTTTCCAGTGGAGAGTAAAAACATCCACATTGCATATTGTCAAGTAATTAGTATCTTATACCCACTTCAGACAAGTGTAAGCAACAGTATAACACAGAACAGAGACATAAATGCAGATGTCTCAAGAGGGTTTGGGGCCATACTAACAGGAAGACTCAAGGTCTTAATATTACCTTATAAGATTTGTTGAGGAGAATCATGAGAACAGATTTCAGAATTTTGTGTTTTCTGCTTACACAGAATATTTGTCTTTTGGTCATGCTTGCAGTGGCCTGCTGCTGCTCTTGGTGGGCTTCTGCTATGCTTCAGTGGAAACTTTCTATAAGAGACTCATATGGGTTGAGGCTTTAAAAACCTGTATCATCTTGTAGACTATCATATAGGATGATGGCAGTCTCAACAGTCCCTTCAGATGAAATGCTGTTTCCTTCCTTGTTCACCAAACATTCCAATATGAAGACAAGCCAGACACTCTTGAGAGCCAGAATAAGTAAATATCACTGCCAAAAGCATAAAGGTAAAGTCTCATTCCAAAATCAATCTTGTTCTCTCTGAAGCAGCCTCTTTAACTAGAGATGTATGCTTACTGTCACAGTTTGGGTGATGGAGAATATCAGCAAGGCTCCCAGGGCAGCAGCCTGGGGTGACTGCACATGTGCACAAACACTTGTGTTATTCTGCCATACCTCACTCTGGCCTAGGCAGGAATACCCAACAGCTTCACCAACTTCAAATGGCCTTTAAAAACCTTGTTTAAGGTGCTATCTTTGTGTTGCAACATTGCCTTTTTCTTCCTGCAGGATCCAATAAACCATTTGGAAAGGGACAGGATGGATACCTCAGCAATATAAATCCATGGTTATAACCAAGCTCTGTGATAGCTATCCATATGCTTTGCTAGAGGTGCAGAGAGTTTTCAGTCCTTTGTTAACTCTCCAGTTAGGATACCCATCACCAGTGCTGAGTCCTGGATACAGCAGCTTGTTCAAGGAGCAGAAGAAGATCAGAAACCTATAAGGAGCAGAAGGAAGGAACCTACTGTGCTGAAAGCAGGGCTGAAGCTGACTATCAGTAAGATGTATCTAGGTCCTTCCAACACCAGGGTCAAGAAGGCTGACCAGTATTGATGCAGTTCACCACTGACTTAACCTTCCTTCAGACTTTTTTCTCTGTTATTCCTTCACTATGGGCTCCCACACAGCACTGTCATTGCAATGGCCCTTGCAGCATTGTCAGGCAATGGCACTTAGGAGCATCTTTCTACTCAGCACTTTCTCCAAGCTTCTTTCTCTATTAGAAGCTCAACATCTGAAAAGGAGCCGAACTCCTAAATACAAAGTCCTCAGTATTAATAGGCCTATTTCACACTGGCCTTGTTCTCTCTTCAAACAGTAGCCTAGAGAAACATGTGCTTTACTAAATAGGAGCAGAAACAATACAACTCAAGAGCCTTACTCCAGCCACAAAGAGACTGTCTTTGTCAAATAAGGATTCTGAATTACCTGTAAGTGGCGTTGACTACAGCATTGCAAGGAGCTGTTCCCATAAGGCCCTATTCCCTGATACTATGTAACAAGGAGGATGGAGCCAGGCTCTTCTCTGTGACATCCAGTGATAGGACAAGGGGCAATGGGTTCAAGCTGGAACATAGGAGGTTCCACTTGAATATGAGAAAAAACTTCTTCACAGTGAGGGTGACAGAGCACTGGAACAGGCTGCCCAGAGAGGTTGTGGAGTCTCCTTCTCTGGAGACATTCAAAGCCCGCCTGGATGCGTTCCTGTGTGATCTGATCTAGGTGTTCCTGCTCCAGCAGGGGGATTGGACTAGATGATCTTTCGAGGTCCCTTCCAATCTCTAACATTCTGTGATTCTGTGATTCTGTGATTCTGTGAATCTCATCTTTAGGTAAAGGTATTTCCTGGTGCTCATGGTTGAGACGGAAAGTCAGGAGAAACACAAGCCCTAAATATTTCAGAGTGGTAAAAACAACCCAGAACAAATAATGTGTGCTGAAACTGCACCGTGGTAGATCTTTATTAGACTTGAGGAAACATTTTCGGATGGTAACACTGAGATCCAAATGCTGCCTGCCTGGGAAAGAAGGATCCCCATTAGAGGAGGCAGAAAGAGAACAATAGACAAACAACTGTCAGGAATGCTTTAGAAAGAAAGCTTTAGAAACATCAATTCTGCCTTGAACAGCTACAGACTAGGTCAGCTCTTGTCTAACATTATAGACTAACATTATCAGGCATCCCATCCATGTGATCCAAGTAATGACTTTTGACACCAGAGGGCAGACAACAATGCACATGCCCTGGGGTTTTAACAGGGTTATAGGAGCTGCATTTCTCTGTGGAATGGTTTTCTTATGAGATCTTAGTAGCTGTCAGCCTTTCCTGCGTACACATAAGCACAAGCTAAGTGCTTCCACACCAGACCAGCCTTGACAATAATGCTCTGACACAGGCTCACCTTGTGGTTGTAGGAGACTACAGCTGTTTGATTTGCACTGCCAGCATCAAGCCAGACACTCTCAGGCTTCCTCCCACAGTGCTTCCCTTGCCTCTGGGACCTACAGTATGGCCTCTGGGGCAGACCACACAGCTGTGGCATCTCTACTGACAACCCTGTACCCCGTCTCTTATCATCCTATGCCTGTAGTCCTCTACAAAACATCCTCTGTCTCCACTTCTCAAGGCCTCTGCTGTCATACAAAACTTTTATTTCTCTATACTACATCGTTATTTTAGAGTGATGAAAGCATACAAAGCTAAGAAAAAGTAAAATTAGCATCTGGACAATCAGAAAAAATGCTGCTGCAACTAAATCAGGTGAAACAAGGTGCAGACACACCTCGTTAAGTAAAGCAAGCCTGGTAGCAACTTGCTACTAGAGATTACAAAGGTTATGCCTGTTACTTAGCAATGACAATACCATATCATAGGGTTATACAGTAACAGAGTACAATACCATACTGCAATACACTTCTTGATCAGAAGGTCACGTGGGCCAGGGTCAGAAGAGAATATCTGCAGGGCAGTTCAAGAACAGGAGAAGCAAGGAGTAATCCTTCCTGAGAATATTCTTCCATCCTCCAAAAAACATGTGTGTCAGGGCTTCCAGTAATGTTCAATAAAATCTACATGTCCTACATCTACTAGAATGTATATTAAGTTTCCAGTTTCAATGGAGGGAAGAAGAAAGCTAAGGCTCAGTCTTAAATCTGGTACTTACATTCCTTTCAGGAAGTAAAATAGTAGGAGCTATGTGTCACTTTCCCGAGTCAGGGAGGTCATCGAAAAAGGACCTGTTTGGAGTTCTTCTACTGCTGTTTTTATATCTAAGCAGTGCCAGAAGCTGTACACAGGCTTTTGGCTGGATTTAGCTCATGTGCACTTTGAGGACAGTCTTCCCAACAGGCAGCAACAGCTTAGTAGGAGAGACAGACAGAAATAGCCAGGGCCTATATTTCACTGCTCATCTACAGAAGTTTCCAGGCAGGATACCCAAAGTCTTGCTCCCTGTAGCAAAGAGCTCAATTTCAAGCAGGAGTGTTACTCCAGAGTCACTGCAGCACCTGAATTTGACCTGAGGTTGAGGCATCATCTTTCATATACATATGGCTCTTTGCTTCTTTAAACCGTTCCTCTGCCACTACCACCAAACCCTATTTGGATTTCTCTACTGAGATACATGAAGCAGGAGTATAGGCTGTGTAGGTCTCAAGTTGCTGAGGTCTCAATCTCCTCTTTGCATTTTTAGACAAAGAACATAACTATAACAGATAGAAAATTCAGTGTCTCAAAACTCATTTTCAGAAGGAATCTCTCTGTGTAAATGAAATCACAAATTACTTGAGTGTCTTTTATTTTGTATTTTTGTTCTCATGCTGTCGTGTGAGGAAGGCAACTTCTAGTTTTTACACAGGCACCTTGATACAGTCCATGAATAAGGCAGCTTGTATCCAAAGGAATTTCACATCTCAGCTGAAGTATCATAAATTGCAATCACAGCAGGATAGTTATGCCCTGGATATAAAAACACAACAAGGCTTAATGGTTGTCATGGTGAATTTCCATCACACTGGGCACTTACACATACTTGATAATAATGATTCAGAAGTTGAAATGCAAGATGCTGTTTCAGAGGAACGTATTTTTAAGAGCCACTTTTTCTCTGTGTTAAATAAATTATTTTTTCAGATTGTCTCTTCTGATTTACCATGGCAGCTTAAAAAAATAAACTGAATGTATTTGAATCCCTTATTTGTAAAAAAGAAAATAACCTCTTTATACTTCTGACAACATAGCTTCTGAAGTCTCTGAGATTTGAGGAAATCTACCCCATGGAAAGACTTCAGATATCTCTAATATTCCTTGGGAATGACATAAAACTTTCATGCTAGTTCACTTGGAGAACAATAAAGAATAAAAATAACAGTTCTTTTTGAAAGGATCGTCAAGATTTTTTAACTTGGAAAAAGTAAGAGGGATCCAGAGGGCAAACTACTTTTTCCCTTCAGAGAAAAGATTGGCTTAATGTGCAATGACGACAGGAATCAATTGTAACAGTGATAAGGGTGACCTTGTCACTCATCCAGATTTGCGTGAGAGCACGTCCTTGTAAAATTCACAAACCTGTTAGGTGGACTCTAAACAATTTCATTGAAAACATATATCCTTCTGTGTTACCAGGACTTTACCTCCTGACTGGCCACTGAAGGATGACCAGAGCTAATGTGATAAGCTGCATGCATGAAGAAGCTCCTGCCAAATGCAAATTTGCATGGCCATAACTGTAGCAGTTACATGTTTCTCTGACATTTGCCAACACATGATTTGCCAACATGTGGATGCGATCCATCCACATGTGCAGACCACTGCTTTTGCCTTATCCTGCATCAGGGTGCTACTATCAGGAACACAAATACAGCATAGGACTCTCTCATAAAATGTAGGAATTAGGGTCGCTATCTGCAGATCAATGGCAAGATGGTACTTTATGTCCCAACAGTTCTGCATAAACAGGTAACTCTCCTGTGGTGCTCCTCTGAGTAGCACTTGCTTTCCTTTAGCAAACATCCCCAGCACATGCAGCTCCTGCACACCCCATAATCTTGAAGTTTCTATGTCAAAGATGTAATGAGTGGGAAAAGGAGAGCCTCGTCTTGCAGCTTCACCCAGTGCTGGTTGACCAGTGCAGAGACGAAAAGAAAGATTAGCTCAGTCCTTCACAAAGCTGTTATTTTGTTCCTGAAGTAACTGTCAATAGCCATGTCCCTTCCTAGAAGAGATCTACTCAGAGACATACAACAGGTTGTGGGCATGTATGGGTGCATCTGTTTCTCAAAATATCCCCAAAGTGAAGCATTTGCTCTTGAGTTGCCTTGACACTCGACTTGTCAAGATGCATGCATCCAGGAAGATTTTTCAGACTCCTTGCAGAGTCTGGGATAAGCCCATTCCATTGTAAAGGGAAGGCTACAAGAATCACTCTCCCATAACCAAGTGTCTCACACCAGCAAAAGAGAGAAAAATAGAAGGAAATTAGATCGTCCTACCATTTTCATACTGGCATCCTGTTTTGGGCACTAGCTCAAAGCCCTGTTTGTTTCACCAATAGCTGAGTCACAAATCAGTGTGAGGATTACACGTACTTGAGGAGTGATTTGCCAGGTCCAGCACTTTACTCTGGCTAGCGTCTAGAGAAGGAAGAGTCAGCGGGGACACAGGCTTGCCACAAAAGTCTCAGTCAAAGATCACAGGACCACCACTGCACAAAACAGGAGTTGAAAGGGTTGTATAATACTTGAACACCTAATTTGGGAGATTTTGGGAAATATTATACAGGACAACTGTCCAAATAGTATAGCCAGACTTTCTGTCTGGTACCATGACATCTAATAGTGGTGTTTCACCTGATCAAACAAAGCTGCCACATAGGAACCGTCTCCGCAGTCCTTGAATTGCTCGTAGTGCCAAGGCAGAGAAGAAATCTGGGGCTAACTAAGTGACCTTGTGACCATTTTCTACTAAACCAAGCCTGAACTTTCCTTGAAGAAAAGACAAGGTCAGGAAGCAATGATTTTGGAATAGAAAGAGCAAAAGCAAAAACCAGACGAAGAAGATAAAAGCCAAATGGGTGGAAGCAAAAAAACTGAAGGCAGAAGATGGAGGTTCTTTGAGAAATGCACTGGAAAATGCCTGGGAAATACTAGTTGGAAAAATGCTGCTTCTCATGTCAAGGCATGGGCATGTGGAAAGAAAACATCCTGGAACAATCTCTCAGACAGGTGACTGTCTTATCGAAAACAAACATTGGAGATAAGGTAGAAGATAGGGTAGGAAATCAGCCTAAGCAGGAGAAGGAAGCAAGTCCTCATAGGTTGAAATAACAGCCAGGAAGGGCTTGTTTAAAAACTCAGCCTCTAATTCAGTAGGTTATTCAACAGTAACCAGCATTCAACAGATTCTAGTTCTACAAAGTAGCAACCTAAGATGAAGCCATATCTCTATAGGTATACCTTTCAAGCCTACAGAAGGAAGAGCAGAAGGAGGCTCCTCTGATCATCAAAACCAATCCTGCTATCACATGCAAATATGCCACTGAATTCCCTCTGTAAATCTACAGAAGGAAAATTACTCTTAGGGTATATTTCACCTTTTTCTCAACCATGATCACAGTATTTAAGAACTGACAAACTATCACAAGACATTACAGAGAGAACAGATGAGCTTTGTTCAGGGTCTTCATCACAGTCAAAATCTGATAGAGGCTGGAATGAAATCTGATTATAAGGTCATGTATTAAAATCGTTGTCTCAAAACTGTCTCTTCTGTGGTACCAGCAAAAACCACAATTTCAAGCACATGGAGAACTAGAATTAGGAGGATGATCTGGTTTTGTGTCTCAGGCAACCTCTTCAGCCTAAAGTCCCAGTCTATACTAGCTTAATGCGTTTGTGAAACTACAGCCTACATCTCATGCTTTTAACTAATAAAGAAAAGTGTGTAAGATCATGTTGAAAGACAGGAAAAAAAGACAGAATTGACGTCTCTGCAACAGGTGAACTTTAAAAAGGAAACAATCCACTATGACAAATTCAGGTGCCAATTTTAGACAACTCCTTCTTCATAGCTGCATGATGAAGTAAACATCTGAACCAGTTCACTGCAAAGACAATGACTGTCCTCTAAACAGGATCTGAGATGTGGGCCTAGATTCCTGATCTGCCGTGTTCAGATTATTCAAGCCCTACCTTCACATGGAAAGTGGAAGCAAAGGATCATATAACAAAAGTTTTGACAAACCCTTTCTCCATTCTCCTGGGACCTCACAGATTTTGAAAACGTTTCAGTTATGTAAATTACATGCAGCAGTTCCAACCATGCAGCCTAGCCTCTCCAGATGAGCTAGCTTTATGTCATGAGATAAATACACCACTTTTCAGTAGATTGCTTCTTAGCTTTATCAGATGACCTGTACTAGGAGAAAGAGATCATTTGCTTCTCAAAGATCATTTTGACCTTGCTGGTTTTCATCAATTTCATGCAGCTGCAGCACCTTGCTCCTGAGTAACCCTTTCTTGCTGGGGATTATGTCTTTAATGTTTTCTTACTTTCCTTTAGGTTTAAATATCCACGACTATCTGATTGCATTACACTGCACTTAGCCAGGCAGAGCGTGTACAGAGAAAAAAGTATATTTAATTAGATCACCCAACAGCACAGAAAAAAACAGGGAAGTTTTTGGGACAATAAGTCCTTCTTCGCATTTGAGCAGTCATTTAGAAAGACAGAGACAGTGACAGAGACAGGAAAGGGAGAGAGAGGAGGGCAAGTAAGAGAGAAAGAGAGGGGGAAGATGGCAGGACAAAGTCTGAGAGAGGCTGGCAGAAGTAACAGCAAAACACGGAGTTAGAAAGAGTGAAGGCAGAAAGACAAGATGGGGGGAGGCAAGGGTAGGCAGACAGCAGAGAGATCCAAAGAGGGAGAGAGAGTGCAACAAAAAAATTAATCTGCCATGGCAAATACTTTGGTGATGCCTTTTTATCAAGTAATGTCATATCTAGCATTTACCCACATTTTATCATAAATTCCTGAGAGTTTGTTTGTTATTCTAATTATTTCTCTATATTTCAGCATTCTTCTACAATAAGATTTTTGTAAACCTGTTAAAGTTCAACCTCTTTTTCCATAAATACTCCTGTTTGGCCTTCAAACTCAGTTTAAGGAGTTTGATTTTTACCTTGACATGTAACGATCTACTTTTAGTGCCTTTTTCTTTCCCAAAATCAAGCATGTGATCTGAAATTTTCACAAGCTCTATTCATCATTTCAGTCACCCGAGGAAGAAAATCAAATGTTCATATCAGGCCTTCAGGACTGATCAAAGAGGGCTGTGAATATCTACACTGATGAAGATTAGCTAAAGAAAATTCACAAGCACTTGCCAAAATAATGAGGATTTCACTGTCACTTCACAGACAATCCATGAACAGGAGGGAGGGCAAATTAGTGTACTTTGCTAATATAAATTTTACACTGCAAATCATTATTTACTCATAAAAGACACAAGTCTGGCACATTTTAAAGAGCTTTAGAATGAATATCAGCTCCCTCTATGGAGTTTAGCAAATAATTCAGAGTAAATATTATAGATTATGAACTTTATTTTTTTTCTGTTCGCCAGGTGCCTTGAACGGCTTACAGGAAATTACAATTAAAGCCAGATTCTACCCATCCAGCCCAGTAATGGAGAGGGCTTTCTAGACATGCAATTTTTCTTCTTTTTCCTTTTCCACAGAAAACAGAAGTATTCTTTTTTTTCAAAAATATTTTTTATTATACTTTTAAGAAATATTTTAGGCTGCAAAACCATATTTTTAAAAAATATTTTAGGCTGCCAGGGCAACTTTAAGCACATCAAGAGTGACTACCTCTGGGCCAAGGGTGAAGGTAAAGGGAATGGGTGCCCAGGTGGCATCTTGATCCCACCAATAAAGGAGAAGGACTCAAACAAAAGGGAGTGGACCAACACCTGCCTGTGTAGTAAGTGTCAAAGGCAGAGTTGTGGCTTCTATAACCACTGTCTTTCTGTAAGAAATGAGGGGTATTGAGCAGGGAGTTGATACATCTGACAAAGTGGGGCAAGACTTGTCTTTGTAAGCAGACTTGCTAAACTAGTGAGGAGTGCTCTAAAATAGATGTGTCTGGGAGGGCTAATGTAACCTGAAGGAAAGTGAGGACACATGGGGCTGAGCAAATGTGGGGGACAGCATGACAGGGGAAGGACTTCCACTTTCACTGTAAAAGCAGTATGACTTGCAGCCTATCTTAAATGCTTGTACAACAATGTATAAAGCATGAGGAACAAGCAAGAGGAATTTAGAAGTCCATGTACCTCACTGGGACTACAGAGACAAGGTGGGAGAAGTGAGATAAGCTGCAATGGCGGCATGCTGCAATGGAGAGATATGGGCTTTCCAGGGAAGATAGGGCAGGCAGGTGAGGAGAAGGGATTGTACTGAACATGAAGGAGTAGCTTGAATGCATATTGGTTTGCCTTTGGACAGGTGACAAATCAGTATAGAGCTTGTCCGTAAGGACTAGAAGAAAAATCAGCTAATGTGTTGTTGTAGTAGGTGTCTACTACACATCACCTGATCAGGAAAAAGGAGACAGATGAAACTTTACTTAGGCACCTGGAGAAAGCTTTGCCATCACAAGCCTTGATACTTACGGATTACTTCAGCCACCTTAATGTGTGCTGGAACAGCAATACAGCTGGAGGCAAGAAACCACAATATGTCTTGAATGTGCTGAATGCAACTTCTGATGCAGGTGACTGATGAACTGATGTGGAAAGATACTCTGTTCAACCTGTGACTTATAAATAGGGAAGTTACAGGTGAGAAATTTGAGGGCATTCTTGGCTGCAGCAACTGTAGGACTGTGGAATACAAGATCCTGAGAGGAATGAACAAGACAAAGAGCAGAATTACAACCGTGGAAATCAGAAGAACAGAATTTGAGCTGTTCGTGGCCTGCTTGGAAGAATCCCAAGGGAAATTTCCCTGTAGGTTAAAGGGACCTAGAAGAACAGTTTGGTCTTCACAGCCAGCCTCCTCAGAGCACAACAGTCCATCCCAATATACAGGAAGTCAAGCAATCATGGCAGTGTGCTAGTATGGATAAACATAAAGATCCTCACTGAGCTGAAACACAAAAAGGAAGTAAACAGCAAGTAGAAGCAAGGACAGGCTACCTGGGAGGACTACAGAAACATTGCCCACTAATATAGGTATGGAGTCAGGAAAGTCAAAATTCATTTGCAGTTTGAAGGCCAACAAGAAAGGTTTGTACAAGAAAATGGGCAGCAAAAGTAAGACTAAGGAGAGTGTGGGTCTATTGCTTAGGACAGGAGATCTAATGAAAGGGGACACAGGAAATGTTGAAGTATTCAGTGCCATTTTGCCTCAATTTTGTCTGGTAAGGCTTGTCCTCAAGCCTCTTGGGTCCCTAGGCTTCCCAGTAGAATCTGTGGGATTGAAGCAGTACCCACAGAAAAGGAAGATAGGGCTAGGTACCACTCGGGAATCAAGTCCATGTAATGTATAGATTGTAATGAAAAGGAAAAAAACAAACACAAAACCCAAGAAAAAGAAGTAATGAAACCAGTCACCACCCACCAAACACCACTCAGCCAGCACCCAAGCATTGATCGCACCCCTCCCTTCTCCCCAACTCCTCTAGTTTATCTACTAAGCATGACATTTTATGGTATGAAATACCCTTTTGGCCAGTTTGGGTCACCTGTCCTGGTTGTGTCTCCTCCTAGCTTCTTGTAGAGAAGAATTTGGGAGGGCAGGGTCAGTACAAGAAGCTGAAAAAGTCCTTGGATGAATGTAAGCATTGCTTGGCAAGAACTAAAACATCAGCATGATTGTTCCGAGCACAAATCCAAAAACATAGCCAGACACTCTCTACTATGAAGAAAATTAACTCTATCCCAGCCCAAACCAGTACATTCTCAATAGGATGCTCAGCACAAATCTAAAACATGGCCTCATACTAGCTACTAAGAAGAAAATTAACTCTATCCCAGCCCAAATCAGCACAGCCAGATAACTAAGTTTAAGGCAAACAAGCTGCAAGAGCTGTTCAGGGCGAGCTACCGGGTTGCCAAGTCTCTGAGGGTATCTGCTTAAAAAAAGCAACTTTTTACTTCACATGCTTTCTTCAGAAATATATGTCCTTTCATCCTAACTTTGGATATAAAGAAAGGCTACAAGCCATAATGTTCACTGTATCATGATCAGTCAACAGCATCACAATACCAATGTGTAGTCACAACTTAGCCAAGCTGAATTTTATATATCACATAAAAATGCATTTCAGTAACAAGTGATGAACTTGAAACTCCAGTTTCATCAACAGTTTAGTGAGCAACAAATCTAATAAAAAACCTTCAGAAGACCATAGCTTATAAAAATGACTAATAGAAATCTGATCTAAGCACTTATAGTTGGCCTAAATAAAATTGTTTGCTAAAATTGAGTTCACAGAAGCAATGACCTTTCTCAGCAGCATTCATTAGCTGGATTCTGGTTTGATCCCCCTATCCTTGCTCAAAATAATTCTGTTGGAAGTTGCTCTAAATAATTCTGTTGAGTGAGGTGAACCGGGTTTTGAGCTACAGAATAATTTATAAAATCACTAGATGGGAGAATATGTCACTCTGAGTGATAAATTCTACTGATGATCAGACTACCTGTGGTCAAGTACTTGCCTTCTACTGCAAAGATAAACTGGCCTCTATACAGCACAGTCTAACTCTAGTTTGCAAAGATGCTCTGGGCAGCTCTGGGGTATGTTATTACAAATCACAATCATAGAACTTCACCAGACTGCCATGACGTCTTAAATAGGATGGATAATAGCTTGACCACTTCATCTGTCAGCAGCTTTCAGCAAGAACAAACTATCTGAAAACATGATCTGGAGGCATTACTGCTGTAAAAGGAAGCTACTTATCACACATTACAGGTCAAGGTCAAGCAGCGAGCCATGTAACAGGCCCTTCAGGAGTATCATCAGCCTTATGATAACCAATCTTCTGTTTCATATCACGTCAATCTTCTGCTACTTGATAGGTATTATAAACTGGGTACAGCTAATTTAGGGGAGTAATTTCCTTTGCACACACACTGTTCCTAAGATCTGATCTTTCATCTCCCAGAGATGGTTTATTCCTGAGTAGTGCAGCAAATATAGCTGGCACTTGACTCCACAGTTCTCAGGAGACCAAAGAAAACTGTTGCTCACAGCCTATCCTGGATGGCTGACAGAGGCGTGAAAGAGCTGAATGAGGTTGTCTGCGGAGCTTCTAAGTGTCATGTTACTGCACCCTGTATTTTATGTCCCTGCAAATACACCAAGGGCGGGCAGGAAGGGGAAGGGAAGTGGAATTTAGGTGAACGAGACCTTCCGAATTTATTTAATGGCCACCGGGTGTCACTGCTACTCCACAAGATGCGACCGCCTGTACAGCAACGAGGGTCCGTGATTTGACTCTGGGAATTCAGCTACGCTCCTGTTGTCAGTGAAAAAGACGACAGAGACCACGCAGTTCAGGGCTGCTGGACCTGCTCTAAGCAGATATCTTTTTTAAAAGAACTGTGACAGCTTGATCAGGGGTGAAGATGAGTTGGAAAGGAGTAAGGCCTTCCAAAGAAGTAGGAATGGGCTAGGGGGAGTCCCAGAGAGCGCTGGAGTTCCAAGTGGGGTAAATTTACTAAATTTGCTGGGGGAAGGGAACCTCAATCCATCCCACTCCTACAAGTTTGATGCCAGCACCAGCAATCCCAAATCCTGGAGAAGGATCACAGGTCATCAGGAGAGCACCTGAAGAGCAGCACAAAGGAATTCCAGACAGTAAGTCAGCTTCATCAGAGGCCCAACTTTAAGTGCCTCTATGCAAACGCATGTAGGGTGGGGAATAAACAAGAGGAGTTAGAGACGTGCAGACATCTGCAGGGCTATGATCTTATCGGCATCGTGGAGAAGTGGTGGGGTGTTTCCTATGACTGGAGTGTTGGAATGGAGGGATACAGGCTCTTTAGGAAGGACAGGCAGGGGAGATGAGAAGTGGGTGTCGCCCTCTATGTCAGTGACCAGCTGGAGTGCGTGGAGCTCTGCCTGTGGATGAAGAGCCAACCAAGAGTTTATGCATCAGGATTAAAGGGAGGGCAGGGCCAGGGGACATTGTAGCATCCCTGCTACAGGCCACCTGATCAGGAAGACCATCAGATGAGGCCCTCTACAGAGAGATAGGAGCAGCCTTATGCTCGCAAGCCCTGGTCCTCAAGAGGAACTTCAACCACCCCGATATCTGCTAGAGGGACAACACAACACAGCGCACTATAAGCAAGTCAGGAGGTTCCTGGAATACACTGATGACAACTTCCTTCTCCAAGTGATAGAGGAGCCAACAAGGAGAGGTGCTATGCTGGACTTTGTTTTCACTGACAAGGAAGGGCTGGTGGGGAACACGAAACTCAAGGGCAGCCTTGGCTGCAGTGACCACAAAATGGTGGAGTTCAAGATCTTTAGGGCAGCAAGGAGGGCACACATCAAACTGAATACCCTGGACTTCATGAGAGCAAACTTTGGCCTCTTCAGGGATGTCCTTGCTAGAGTACCATGGGATAAAGCCCTGGAGGGAAGAGGGGTTCAAGAAAGGTGGTTAGTATTCAAGGATCACTTCCTCCAAGCTCAGGGGCGATGCATCCCAACAAAGGGGAAGTCAGGCAAGAAGGCCAGAAGGCCTGCATGGATGAACAAGGACCTCCTGGACAAACTTAAACACAATAAGGAAGCCTACAGAGGACAGAAGCAAGGACAGATAGCCTGGGAGGAACACAGAGAGATTGTCCGAGCAGCTAGGGATCAGGTTAGGAAAGCTAAAGCCCTGATAGAATTAAATCTGGCCAGGAATATCAAGGGCACCCAGAAAAGCTTTTATACGTACATCACTGGTAAAAGGAAGACTAGAGAAAATGGATCTCCTCTAGGAGGAAATGGGAGACCTGGTTACCTGGGACATGGAGAAGGCTGAGGTACTCAGTGATTTTTGCCTCAGACTTCACTGGCAAGTGCTCAAGCCACACACCCCCAAATCATAGAAGGTAAAGGCAGGGACTGGGAGAAGGAAGAACCGCCCACTGGAGGAGAAGATCAGGTTTGAGACCACCTAAGGAACCTGAAGATGCACAAGACCACGGGACCTGATTGGATGCATCCATGGGTCCTGAGAAAACTGGCAGATGAAGTTGCTAAGCCACTATCCATCATAAATGACAAGTTGTGGCAGTCAGTGAAGTTCCCACTGACCTGAAAAGGGCAAATATAACCCCCATTTTTAAAAAGGGTAAAAAGGAAAACCCGTCGGTTTCACCTCTGTGTCCGGCAAGATCATGGAGCAGATCCTCCTGGAGATTCTGCTGAAGCACATGGAAAATTAGGTGATTGGTGACAGCCAACATGGGTTCACAGAATCACAGAATGTTAGAGATTGGAAGGGACCTCGAAAGATCATCCAGTCCAATCCGCCTGCCAGAGCAGGAACACCTAAATCAGATCACACAGGAACGCATCCAGGCGGGCTTTGAATGTCTCCAGAGAACGAGACTCCACAACCTCTCTGGGCAGCCTGTTCCAGTGCTTCACTAAGGGCAAATTGTGCCTGACAAATTTGGTGGCCTTCTACAATGGGGTTATAGCACTGGTGGACCAGGGAACAGTAAGAGACATCATCTACCTGGACTTGTGCAAAACTTTTGACAATGTCCCACATGACAGGGATTTGACAGATGGTCCACCCAGTGGATAAGGAATTGGCTGGATGGTTGCACTCAAAGAGTTGTGGTCAACGGCTCAATGTCCAAATGGAGACCGGTGACAAATGGTGTTACTCAGGGGTCCGTATTGGGGCCAGTGTTGTTTAATATCTTTGTCAGAGACACGGACACTGAAATTAAGTGCATCCTCATCAAGTTTTCCAATGACACCAAGCTCGGTGGTGTGGTCGACACACTGGAGTGAAGTGATGCCATCCAGAGGGACCTTGACAGGTTTGAGAGGGAGGCCTGTGCAAATCTCATGATGTTCAACAAGGCCAATGCAAGGTCCTTCACACGGGTTGGGGCAATCCCAAGCACAAACACAAACTGGGAGGAGAATGGATTGAGGGCAGCCCTGAGGAGAAGGATTTGGGGGTGTTGTTTGACGAGAAGCTTAATATGAGCCATAAATGTGCACTTGCAGCCCAGAAAACCAACCGTATCCTGCGCTGCATCGATAGAAGTGTGACTAGCAAGTTGAGGGAGGTGATTCTCCTGCTCTGCTTGACTCTCATGAGACCCCACCTGGAGTACGGTGTTCAGCATTCAGTTTAGGAACTGCAACCTTGCATTACACAGTGGGCTGTATGTGCTTGCACTTTCCATGACAGCACTGGCTGTACAAGCTCTCGCCTATACAGACTGCAGCTATGCTATTGTTCCAGTTGGCCTCTTCATCAGTGGGAAGGAGTCTGTGTCTCCTCAGGCCCAGCTCTAGCCACTGTACCAGCCTGCCTAAGCCACGGAGCAAACAGTCCAACTTGCTGCCCAGTGTCCTACTATTTTAAGTGACTGCTGCTGAAAGCCTTACAAGACACTTCCTCGCATTGTCATGTCCCTGTTCTTGGCCCATGATCTCCCCTCTTCCTCCAATCTGTCCTTCCTCAAGTGCAAAACATCCCCTCTTTATGCCAAGCATGATACCAGGGATACCCAGGGCAGTGAAGGGGTTGCAACAGTCTAGAGATGCCGATTGCTCACATGAGAGAGTGACACTGACAAATTAAGTGTAATGAGATACAGGACTACATTCCTGCAATCAAATATTTCAGTTGTACCAAAGCAAATCTCAAAAAGCCATTCAGTTAGAGTGAGAGGGTGGAATTTACGTAGGTGGTGCAAGAACTCAAGCCTGAGTGCTATTCCTGGAGAAGTCCAAGGTGATTGACACGGGCATGTACTGACATGGCACTCTTTTTCCTGACAACAGTTTAGATCTACAGGTGTAAAGCATTGTTTTGGGAAGACAAAGGCTATGGGAGTTCTTGGCATCAGAGGTCACTACTGTACTAAATAACAAAGCATAAGGAGGCAGAAGAATCCAAAATGTAAGACTGAAATTTGTGATGGAACACTCAGAGCCCAATTGTCACTCAACAGGGGCCAACATAGATTCAGTTTCACCAGTTTAGGTCAACTTGGCCTTTCACTCCTAGGTTTCCTGGGTTGTGAGTGGAAAGGTGCATGTGTCCAGAGCAGAAGCCTCTTGTTCCAGTTTTTTGACTCCATCAGTGAGTGGTGAGGCCACCAGACAAGGGTGGTGAACAAAACTTTCGAGAGGCCTAGCCTCACCATTACATGGTTTGCTAAGACCCATGCTCCAAGTAACATCCAGGCCAGGGGGCCTTCCAGGCTGATTGGTGGATGAAGGTCTACTGTCCAGACTCTCTCTTTCCTCCACCTCTTCCACCATAGCAGGCAGCCCAGGGAAGCAAGGGGCTCGTCTCCACTGGGCTGAGCTGTCTGCTTGCTATACCCAGTTTGGCTCGGTGCACTGTCTGGCTGCAGTTCCCCAGACTTGGTGTAAGCTGAACCTTCCTGCTCCTCTTGGCTTCAGAAATGAGAATTGCTTATTTGCTCCTTCTTGCTGCAAGCCAAATAAGGCATCGCTAGTATGCCAAGGGAGGCTTCCAGCTGGCAGGAACACAGTGACTCTTATTTTTCCTTGGCTGTTGTGAATGCACAACACCTTTCCCAGTATCCCATTTGCTGCTGTGTCCTGTCCAGGAATATCTTCTCTATGACCTACAAGCTAATCTCCAGATATTTCGCCTGGGTCCCCACTCTAGCTCTGTAATCCCCATGTTGTTCAATGCACTCAAGGATAGCTAACACTTGGAGGGAAGAGAAGCAACTGTCCCAAGTACAGAAGACACACAGCACTGCTTGTTCTGACCTGTGTTTTCTCTTCTCTCTCGACAGCTTGTAGCTATGATGGGAAGTTCCGAGCACACGTGCCTCTTCTGTTTTTCCACTAAGGGAGGACTTCTCTACGGCACAAAAAGGACTAGCCCTTTACTTCCAATAGGAGCCTGCCCTCCCAAAATAGGACATAAGACTTTTCCTTTCTGTTTTCTCTCCTTTTTGCCCTCTGGAAAGTGTTTCCTGGAGGCACACAGAGTAGACAAGATCATATTCTAGGCAGTGCTGAGAGGTGGAGCTCATTTAGGGCTACAGGGAATGCTTCAGTCACGCAAGGTGAACGCCGAGCTATTGCATATGCTCCATCCCCCCCTTCGGTCTGCAGCAACAGGAGCTGCATCAGCTTGGCTGTACACAGACCAGACCAGCCACTCGCCCCTGGTGCACAGCATCCAGAAGTAGAAAAGGCTGCTGTACTGTGGAGCTGCAGAAATAAGAGGAGGTGGGTTGTGAAAATCTTGTACTCCTTGCATTTGCCAGACATGGCAGTTTCTAAGCACAAATCTGGTCCCATGGGGCTGGCAGCAAGGAAAATCAACCAGAAAAGCAAAGTTCAGTCCTGAACTTAGCCTCTGCAAAAGTGTCTAAATTCTCTCCTCTTTCTGGTAAGGAAAATGTTCCAGAAAAGCCTTTCAGTGCTAGCAAGGAGACTAGTCTGTGGGGCACGTACTCATATCCTGCCTGGTCCCCTAACACAACAACATTCAGCTGTCTGTGACTGGTATTACAAATAATGTGAATTTTTAAGAAAACCCCTGGTCCAGTTTGGAAAAAACTCTGCTTTCTAAATAAAAACTAAAAAAAAAAAAAAAACAAAAAAAAAACCCAAAAAACTAAAAAAAAAAAAAAAAGAAAAAAAGCACCTAACAAACAAAAAAGAAAGACAAGATTACTCACAGCTGGAAAAGGAGAATAGGTTTCTGATCAGAATCAGGTGTGCTGAATGCCTCTTTTAAGCACTCTTCAAGGTTTTTTGAAAGCCTGATGGGAGGAACTAAGCATTTGCCAGCTAGGCAGGAAGTCAGCTTTCCCAAAACAAATTAAAAGTTTCAACTTTATAAAAAACAAAACCTGTTTTGACTCCTAGCAACAAACTGCAGAGACCAAAAGGAGATTGGCTGTCAGTCAAACAGTTTCATTTTGCTAGAATTACCCCTTTAAATTATTTTAAATTCAATTTATGCACATTTAAACAATCTTTGTAATGAAGGGAGCTAAGAAATCTCTGAAAATGCTATCTGTTCCACTAGTTTGCAGTAGAGAGGTTTGCTGACTGTGTCTCCCCATAGGTCTAGCATTTCTCAGGTCAAAACCACAGTGAACTGACGTCTCCCCACAACTTTTGGGGTCTTTTGCACTGAACACAGCTGGTTTCCGTCCCTCACCTGCCCCCGTGACAGGGATTTGTTCACATCCCCATGATACCAATGTGGCCCAGACGAGCTCCACTCCTCTAAACCACACCCCACCATCAGAAAACCAGAGTACCATTCAGGAGCTTCTGCAGTTTCCCCACACTTGTCAAACCAAAGTCTGTTAGATGCTCTCCCACCACCACATCCCCCCTTGCCTTGAGTGTGTAGAGAAACATTTGTGCTGCCATGTGGGCAGTAATGGCCATCCCTAGTGGTACCTACAAAGTCAAAAAAGACTGACACTGGATT
Organism: Pterocles gutturalis; assembly: GCF_000699245.1. Taxonomy (NCBI): domain Eukaryota; kingdom Metazoa; phylum Chordata; class Aves; order Pterocliformes; family Pteroclidae; genus Pterocles; species Pterocles gutturalis. The sequence goes on along the minus strand of NW_010127991.1, from coordinate 20,326 downwards.
CATAGACCTGCACAGTAAGAAACTGTTTTGTGGGGAAAAATCACTATTGTTTCCTCTCTCCTTTTGTTGAGACAGTCAGATGGGATACAGGCTTCCACAGGTCTACTTCCTTACAGTTATTGGGGTTTAAGGTATCGATAACGTCTAAAATTTACACCAGCCTATTAGAGACCAGTTGAGCCGGTTTAACTACAATGACAGCACAATGCATGTGATACTGCCATATGGTCTGCACAAACATCATGCTTTTATCTGTGTTAAGGCATGCATGAATTACTTGAGACATTTTCTGCAATGTTGAGCACAATTGTATGCCATCTCTGGCTTAAAATATCTCCAAGTTTCAGTCATTTTGCATTTATCGTGCAAATCTATCATAGAAAACACAGTTGTCTGCTATGACAACTGTGAGAGAAATGAACTGCACGAAAATACAGAGAAGGAAGAAGGTATCACTGAAAACAAGGCAAAGAAAGATAAAATCATTATCTAATTTTTACATTTTTATTTTTAAAATGTAGGGGGAGTTCACTGCAACTCTTAAACAGAGGAATGGGAGAAAATCAAATGAAAATTTAGATATTAGCTCTCTTAAGATGCCTTGAAAGACTAAAGGTGGTACCCACCGAGTAGGCTGAAACTGTCCAGTAACAAGATAACTGTCCATCAAAAGATGAAACCAGCCTTGTCTGTTTTTCTCACAGGTCCATGCAGGATAAACAATGGTGTCCTACCTACAAAGATTAGCTGTTCTGTGGCCCTGTTACAGAGAAACAGACATTTTCTCTTGCAACTTCTTGTTCAATTACACACACAAGAAATATGGTGCTTTCCTTGCAAAAAGGGGAACACAAAACACTTTTTGGCCCATGGAGGACCCGTTCAGTTTCTGTGTCTCAGAAGACCATGTACACATAAGAAGGTGCGGGTTGGGTGTGGCGAATGACTACAGTCCAGCAAAGAACACTTAACAACAGGTTACTAATCATTCCCCTTGCACAGCAGGAGGTCTCCTCCCCATGCTGTGGTGTTATCTCTGCTGAATTTAATTTAACCATTGCACTCTTGTAATCACTTGAAGAAGTGATTCCAACTTCAAAGTACAGTGCCAAACACCAGAAATGGCTCTGCTAGGTTCAAGGCGAAACCAACACTCCAGGGCTTACAATTGTCAGGATCACCCTGCAGAGATGACCATCAGATAGCACCAGTGTCATTTGAGAAATACCACCCAGGCTCTACCAGCATAACAGACCAAATGTGTTTTCACCATTGCCCTCACTGTCTAGCTTGCCTGCTTTCAGCAGAGCAAGGCAACCAATGACAGCCTCCTTTTTTATCTGAATAGTTACTTGGACATTTCATGCTGCATGCTATTGCATGTTATTGTGAACAGATTTTGGAAAGGAAGGAAATATTCAATGCTGTGGACACAGCAGAAAAGGAACAGCAAGCCTTGCTGGAGTGTTTCTCTCCTTATTCAAAGGACATCAGCTTTTCAGGGCTTTAAACTGAAACCTGCATTAAGAATTTATTGGAACGTACAACATTTTTGCAAACATGCTGTTGCTCTACTTCCAAGTACTGTATGATGAAGTGTTTCATTGGACCTTCCTTTCTAGGAAGGCAGGTGGATTTTCACATACCCTCCTATTAATATCTCAGACCTACAACAGGAAGAAAAGCCATGGGAAACACCTGACATTTCATATTTGTGTATTCATCCCAACTTGAGATAGAAAACATCATTTTGGAACCCTTTTTTTTTTTTTTCAGATTCTATGGTTCTAAGCACTTTCCTGTAACACTGATCTGCTTAGTCTTATTTCTTCAAATGGACCTAGTCAAATAAAATTGATTCACATGGAAAGTCACAGCTTTTAGGGACAGTTTTTATTTAGATTTGGTTTTCTTAAACTAAATGTTGTTGAAACTAGAGCAATTTAGTGGATCATTTTCACTCCTTCAAAATTTTCTTTCCCAGGGCCTATGGAATGGAAATGTTCTGTTCAGCTCTACTCAGTGGCCTATCAGTAGAAAAAAAGCCACAAGCAAAGGTTCCTTGCCTCTTCCTGCTTTGTCAACACCCAGTGACATTCAGCTGGAAACCTAGGCCACCAAACACAGTGAACTGATTCAGCAACATAACTGATTTCTTAAGGTGGATGTGATTGTAATGGCTTCAACACATGGGGAAGCATTGTTCAGCAGAGAGGGAGATAACTGAAGTCTAACAATGCAGGACATGCTCCTAGTGCAATCATTAATTTTTTGGGCAAACAATTTAATGTTGCTATGGCTTTATGTACCACCTGCTATTCCTTTTTTTTTCTTCTTTTGAAGCAAAACATTTATGAAAGGGGTCCATATGTGTATTTATAGTATCTAGTATAGCAATGACAGACTTCTGTTGCAGGCTTTCAGAAAAATATACTGTAGCACTGGAGGTGGCTGTAAGATCTCATAAATGATTCACTGGACTTGGCTGGGTACGTGTGTTCTTGGAGAATTCCCAGTTTGATTGCTAATCTGGTTTGGTGAAACCATACAACATGCTCAATTTATTTTGGAAACAGACTTCTTGGATCACTGTTTATTCCCCCACAAATTCAAAGGCTTTACTATTTTTCCTACTGCAGCATCCAATCCCAACATGTTCTGGTAGACTGGATACAATCACAGCCTTCTGTGACAGAAAGGTTGCTTTGTCCCCTGTTACAATGCCTTGATTGCTTGTGCAGGACAGGTTCGCCATTACAGGAGGGAAAACTATTTCCAGACATCTACCATTGCCTGTTGTCTGACTGCAGAAAGACAGAGAGACAAGCAGTGTTCAAGCTGGCGTCTGCTGCTTGTCGGAGAGGTCTTTGCTACACTTTTCCCTTCCCAGAGAGAGCTATCCAAGACAAGAGTCACCAAGAGAAACAGTTCACAAGCTCCAGCAGGAAGGTTCAACTTATTTCATCCGTATTCCAGGTTCTATGATAACCAGAGTCTTGGTCTTAACCCACTACAGAGAGACCCAAAATTTCTCACACACACACTGCAGAACATTTTAGAGGAAATCCCACTTATCTTCCTGGGAAAACTCTTTTCCCACTCCTTCTAGACTGAAAGATGAACGGGGTTGTCAGTGAAGAATGTAGGAGGAATGGAGGACAGGAGCACAAGGTCAAAGGGTCTATCTATTCCTTCTTCAACACCCTTACTAGCCTCTGCTCACCAACCCTAGGCTATGTCTGCAAAAATGTAGTACGCAGGGGACGATAACAGTGCAATTATAGGAATGAGCCTCAACTTGGAGGAGTGCATTCCTGTTTCATTTACATTCCTGATGTAAAAATATACAAATTAAAGCTGACACTATTCTCCAATGCCCCTACAGACTAACAGCAAGGTCACCTCAGCTTTCTGTTCAGTGAATTATGGGAATGTGGCAGGGTGTGGTTTGGTTTTACCAAAGTTGGACAGGAATTTCTGCCCTGTATATAAAAAGGAATGCTTTGTGCAGAGTCACTTGATTTGTGGTTTACACAACCAGCCTCTGAGGCACATCATTGCCCACTGAGCAGATAACTCAGGCTGTTCCAGGAGCCTCATGGGGAACCTGAAATACACAGCTGGTACTGTCTGAAGACAGAAGATTCAACTAACTATACTGGCAAGCATTGTGTTTTTGCCTAAAGCCCCAGATCCTGAAGTCACATCATCTGACTTGTTCTTTATTAACCAAAAATTAAAGTTCTGACCTTCAGAGTTGCAGAGAAAACCTTGGAAAAAAAGGGCACCCAAAAGAAAAAAAACCCCAAAGAAGACAGCAAGAAGGCAAAACATATTGCTTTATGATTTTAAGTAAGTATCAGTATTTTCTGAATGCAGAGGACTGAAAATACTTTTTGAAACAAAGAATTTATTACTTTGCAAAATAACTGAGGTTTTCTGAACTCTTGGGGATTAGGGGTGCCCAGTTTTGCCCAATCTCTTGTTAGTATGAACTGGCTGTTGATTTCCACCAGGAAACTTCACAAATTGACTCTCACTTGAATAGAACATGAGAATGAAGCCATTAGATGCCCTCTTCAGAGTGCTTGAAAATGTTTTTCCTCTCCTGAATGACAGACTACAACCCATTCACAAGCTTTGAGCAATGCAGTATTTTGGGGCACATGCTCTTCGGGTTAATTATCAGTAGTGAATGTTCTTGGAACATCTGACATGCAAACCAGTCCTAACACTAAAGAATCATACACTGAAACTCCTGAGTTAAATTATTCCCTGTCCTGTTAGAAGGTAAAAAACTCTAAGACAGGCTTCTTAATAGACTTCGAGAAATGACAACTTGGAGAATGGCATTACTGACATAGGGCTTGAGACTATAACAATGTGCTGCTTTGCCAGCACTTGCAGGACAACAGTTGACTTCTGAGATCACAACAAGGCTGCAAACCTCCTGCACGATTTCCACTTCAGAAAGATGGAGCCCTTTCTGAAGGAATACTAGGGTGCCTGCTGCACATCTTCCCAGATCCAGCAAGGTCAGTGGAGCTCACTACATCTCCTGAACTATCTCCCTTGCCATGTTACCTGCTCCTTTAATCCACCAGCAGAACTACTACCCCAGGACCATTCCTCCACTGGAGCAATCACCAAAAGCCAAGTTAACCTGTTTCACCAGTAAAACTTGCCAGCACTTGGTGCAAAAAAGCACAATGGTTCACAGATCTGCTTCCCCCAACAGTTCCTGGTTGCTAGATGTGAAAGTGTAACCAGTGTTCAGCCCAGATTTGACTACAGGAAGAGGAAGGACCTGTGGGGGTATCCTGGCCATGTACTACCAAGCCTCTATTATTTTTCCAAAAGTCTCAGCCACTCTGACCTCCCCCTGTCTCACTCTGTAGCTTCATCTCCTGAGGACAGTAAATCCTGTGAGATAACCACATAGGTTTGATTTGGTTAATTACACTTGGTTCTTTTCATTGTTGAGAGGGAGCTTTTTATATGACATCATCCTCCCTGAATTTACAGAGACTAGAATACAGCGCAACAAGACAGATTTGCCATGCTAAGCACGATTTTCACAGCTGTTCCCAGGAGCTCATGATGTTTTCTTAAGCCCCAACTAAGAAGTGGAGTGGAACAAAAAAATTCAGCTGACCTTTTTTTTATGAGAAAGGAAAAGATTTCAGTGAAACAATTCACTTGCTCGACTGCAAGTATATCTGGTCAGCAAGAAAGAAATGTTTTGGTTTTCTCCTGAAATGTCTGATATTCATGGTTCTCAAAAAAATTAAAAAGTTTCCTTTTTCAATCTGTAACAAGAATTCATTACTTGAGTTCAGCAAAATCTTAAACAAACTAAACAAATAAAAATGAGATACATGTTTTGCTTTTTACTGAAGCTTTTTGTCCTTGAACAAAACTCTTAGGGGCTTTGGATGGTCAGCAGACAGAAGTTTTTATCTGGTTGGTGAGCTTTCAGTCAACTGAAAATGAAAACATTTTTCAGCTTGGTTGGCATTTTAAAACAAAAATCTCTGTTGATTTGTGAGGATGAGCAGTAATTTTGCTATGAAATACTCAGTTTCTGGTAATGTTCACCAATCTCAGATCCACTGTGGTTCATTGTATACAAGCCTGCAACCTAAAAAGAATTATTTGTTCAGGAATTCGGACTCCATTCTGCTAACTCCCAGAAATATTATGGTGACCTCAAAGGACCTGAAGTGACTACAGTGAGGATCCAAGTGCAAACTGAAGACAGTCCAAAGAGAAAAATCTTATCAAATGGCAAACCAGCTGTATAGGAATAGATGAAATAGATGAAAAGGGAAAATACATTCCCTGGAGCTTTAAGACCCAGCCTCAGCCAGCAATGAATACCCCACCCCAGTGTGATCCAGCCAACATGCAACCTTCTGTCTTTGATCGGGACAGGCCAGCCTGGGTGTTTCCCAGGCACAGCCAGCCTGCTGCTGCATATGACCCTTTGCTCTGCTCTGCTCAGCATGAGAGAGGAGCTGACACACTCCTGCCCTCCTACCCCCACCACAGCCAAAATACGTGAGAAGGGACTGCTGCTTGTAGGCTGTCACAGGCAGGCTGACAGATGAGATTCTGCTGCCTAACATAGGCCTGAACACCATCTCACCTCTCTGCACAGCCAGAAAAACTGACAAAGAGCCATGTTCAAAACGAGAAATTACACTTAAGCTTTTAAACAAGAATTTGCACAGAAATAGACGTTTAAAGACCAGTTAAGACTGCCTTACATATAAAATTTGCATGCATGACTGCCATCAATTTGAAAAACACCTTTTAGTTATCTTGTGCAAAACAGATGGTGTTCTCAGACCTACCACAATCTGCTTATTTTTACCTCACAGAGTTCAACAATTGAGTGGTCTGAACTGGTGGTTAGACTAGTGGAGAGATTCGCTTCACCAACAGTAGGACTCAGGACTATTTATTAAATGTTCCAGAGCCTGGAGCAGCACAACCTGGTGAATACGGCAAGTACTATAGCACCTGCTCTAGACAGCTGTGACTCTGACCTAGATAATCTTTGTAATGGTTGAACATCACTCAGATTGGAGTGGGGGGGGGGAATGAACTGTACAAAATGTAGCATTTCAGGACACTTTCACTCTATTTTTAGACAATTAGTCATTGTGCCCATTGCTAAGATTTTTCTTGCCAAGGTCCATAAGCTATTTCAGTCTCCTGTCCTCACTGTCTGGCCTATTCACGTGACAGTAGCTCTGATGCTGAGTTAGTTTGCTGTCTGCAGAAGGACCTGTGCCCTGAATTTCCCATCTACACCCTGCACCACAAGACACCATCATCACCTTCAGAAATACAAGACCAGTAAAACCAAGAATGGAAAACAATGTAGCTCTGCATTTAAAAGTGGCACTGACTAATCAATACAAAAAAGAGAGAGGTAAGTAAATGTCTGAAAAACATTAAGGAAAATAAATTTTATGGAGGAGGAAACCATTTATTGCCTTGATGTATTACAGTTTTTAGCACATGCTAAGCAAACAAATGTCTCCACAGGCTCAGATGCAGCTTTTTGCATGAAGCACTCTGCTTTGCTAAAAGATAAAGGGACAGTCCCTGTTTGCCAGTCCAAGTTACTTGGGATAGCTGGATTTATCACATATCTCCACAGTTCCATCACTGCTTTGCTCATTAACTGTCCTGGAAACAGTAGGAAGGTGCTAAGGATAGAAATCCAGGCTTTACAGCCCATCAGCTCCAAACACACAGTTTCACAGAGAAGCATCCTCCAAGCCCTGAACCAGTATGGCTGCAGCTTTCCTGTTGTGCAGTGCTTGCAGCTGGAGTGGGAACAAAACCTTGGACTGGCAGATCAAAGGAGCAGTGTTAGAAAAATGCTTGAGTTAGTCCACTGTCAGTATGCAAGCCCCCCAGCAAGCTGCACCTCTTAGCATACTAGGCTCTGAGCCTTACCATTCTGCCAATGAACAGAGCTGTTGTCCAGCTGGACTGCATGATGTTTATTCCATGTCAGAAGTATATATGTAAGAGGTCCAAAGGTCCAGCATATGTACGTTTATCTTGGGGGTTAATATTCGCTTCATTCAGGCCTGGAACATATGAGTAGGAAATGAGGATTAGTCACCCAGGGACACAAACAGAATAGGATCACGGAAATGCCACTCCTAGACAGATTTTTTTATTATTATTATTTTGGATCCTTTTAGGTCTCACCTTTCCCCTTACATTCAGAGAAAATTTATCTTCATACAACCCCAAGAGCTACAAATTAATTTTGCTCCTTCTTTAAAGTCCAGATTCAGACTGGCACTTAACACTGCTAACACTGAAAACACCGTGCTTCGTGGTGACTACCCTTGGAAGCAGCCCCTCACAAAACCTAACACAAATTTCCCTAGTTTTAAAGACTCAGCCTGATTTAGGTGAACGTGCCTACAGCTTCCCTTGATACCTGGCTTTCCTGCCCATAACCTGTCCTTTCATCTTCTGGGGAGGCCTTGTTTACCTAGATGTGTCATGACACCTATGTTGGTTTCAAATGCTGTACCCATAGCAGTGAGACAAAAAGCTGTGGTGAACTCTCCCAGGAAGACCCCATTAGCTCATGCTGAGCTGTGTTCAGCCACATCAAGAAAGAGGTAACTGTGTCAGGGCTAGACAATGCAAAGGGGACGTGGCTTTCTCTGCTTAAAATAACTTCTTCCTAGTCCTTCCATTGCTGCTGCAGATGAATTCTGGACACTTGTCTACAGTTCTTCTTGGTCATTGCACACCTCAGCTCCACTTTGACTTCTATTTTGCACAGTCTATTTGGCAAGACCTGAATAAAACACACCATGAAGCTTCACAGAGTGAGACAAGGCAGCTGACCCATGTGAGTACTTCCTTCCCCTGCTGCTTTGCACCGGTTTTCCTCCTCTAAACCAGTTGTCGTGACTAGTTATAGAGCAGTTTGTATCGACAGGGAAGTCCCCACCTTACCCAATCACACAGCATTTCTGAGAGGCAGTCTTTCCCTGCAGAAGGCCACGGTAAGATGTTAATGGCCTTCCTAACTGTCTCTAAGCTTAGTCCATTAAGGACTCACCGAAGGACTCCTTTGTTCTTGCAACTGTAGATATGCAGACTTTCAGGATTCAGCACAGATTTTCTCTCTCAGTGTCCTTAGATCATAGGGTCCTTGCAATCTCAGGAAATGTATTTGTGTTTCTCCTCCCAAAAAGAAACTGGGCTCAAACGAACGGAAAGAGAGCAAGCAAAAGCAGAGAGAAACCCAGACACTTTATTTTTATTCTCTTGTTGCTCAAAAAGGTAATGAAGGATTTTGACACCATGCATTTTAGATTTTCTTAATTCCTAGAGAGAAAATCCTCCCTGATCACTGTTAGAGGATATAATACTCTCCTGACTCCTGAAAGAGGTACTGAAAGAGACATATGTTAAAGAACAAACACAACACACCTTGATTAACGTACTGATTGACTAACAATAAAAGTTCAAGTATGGATCAGCTAGGTCTCTGCTGAAAAGGAAAAGTGAGTCACTTTCTGTTGACATCTTTGGGGCAAACAAAACTTAAGACCCTGGAGACTAGGTAAATAAAAGATAAATAAAAGGAAGCTTCTCATGTCAGTGGATCTAGGAGGTGGAAGGGAATGAAATTACTCCTTTTCAGCTGTCTTGAAGAAGCAGCACTCATTTCTCTCCAACAAAAAGCTAGTATATCCTGCTCACGTGATCATGATTAATTACCTAACCACATATCATAGAATCATAGAATCATTAAGGTTGGAAAAGACCTCAAGGATCATCAAGTCCAACCATCAACCCAACACCACCTAACTCACTAAACCGTGTCCCTAAGCACCACATCTATATGTCTCTTGAACACCTCCAGGGATGGTGACTCCTGGGCAGCCTGTTCCAATGCCTGATCACTCTTTCAGTGAAGAAATTTTTTCTAATATCTAGCCTAAACCTCCCCTGGTGCAGCTTGAAGCCATTTCCTCTTGTCCTATCACTTGTTACTTTAGAGAAGAGGCCAGCACCCACCTCACTACAACCTCCTTTCAGGTAGTTGGAGAGAGTGATAAGGTCTCCTCTCAGCCTCCTCTTCTCTAGACTAAACAACCCCAGTTCCCTCAGCCGCTCCTCGTAAGACCTGTGCTCCAGACCCTTCACCAGCTTCGTTGCCCTTCTCTGGACCTGCTCCAGCACCTCAATGTCCTTGTGGTGAGGGGCCCAAAACTGAACACAGTATTCAATTTGCAGCCTCACCAGTGCCAAGTACAGGGGCACAATCACTTCCCTAGTCCTGCTGGCCACACTATTGCTGATGCAGGCCAGGATGCTGTTGGCCTTCTTGGCCACCTGGGCACACTGCTGGCTCATGTTCATATGGGTTCAGGAGTGAATTATTTTCCCATCTGAAATGGAAAGGGACTTGGGGGAGGGTGCAGGGAGAAGAGTACAGCACCTCCTGTAAAAGTGTGGGGAACAGTTCCTTGTGTTGCGTCCTCCGGGAAAAGTGCCTATAGTTATAAAATACTGCTATTAATTCTTACATGAATGTCACCTACCAATACATTCTTCCTGAACACACTGATAAAACAGCATGAATAAGGGAATGTTATGCACATACCTTCTTGCCAGTGGGTTTCAAAAGCTACATCCTACAGTCATCAAAGAGCCTTAGGAGGAGAAGCCCTAAGGACTGAGAAAGACACACAGAGTTAAAGTTGTAAGGTGTTCCCACACACTGGCTTTTCAAAGCTCTCTCAAAGAAGAGAAGCCCAACAGTACAACTAGAATGAAGATGAGTGAGCAACCAGCCAACAAAATAGCAAGGTGTGGGCTGATTCCATACTGATTTCAATAGGGAATAAGTATATGCTTAAATTCAAGTAGTTAAATTCAAAAGACTTCTACTCATTCAGTCTGACCAGCACAACTTGCATGTGCAAATGCATACAGATGGGTGTCACAATGATCTAGGTTCAGTTACGTGTCTAAACTGGGTCATATAGATTGGCCATGCCAAAGAACAGCCACCTATGTAGTGGTGGTGGACATCCTAGGTCAGATGGAGAAGTGGAGAAGTTACCTCAGCAGCAGTAGCCAGAGCAGGAAATCTGCTCACAGCCCTGCCCTTTGAGCTGCTCACTCCTGAATGCCTGAAGCAGGTTCTGTGAGCTATTTTTGACTCGCTCTTATCTGTATTTTCCAAGAAGGGAAAGACTGGTCTGTATCAGACATTATGTGCTGCAGATTTTAGCCGAATGCTGGCAGACTTGAGCACTTTGGGTGCTAGATCTCTCCCTGACTGCAGACGTTCACCAACCAGCAAGGCCATGCTTATCCTTTGCTGTTCCTTCATTGAGAGAACTATGTGCCCTAGAGTTTTGCAGGTAAAACAGAGCACTAAGAAAAGCCAGTCATACACAAGGAGTAAAAGCATACGCACCCTTTTCTACTCCATTAGACTGGCTGCAGAACGTACTGCAGCAGTTTGTTAAGCATGGTGCTGCTGTGGGACTACATACCCAAGAGGATGGAGTTGAGGTTTGGTGTGAGAACAGTACCTCTTTGATTAAAACACCTACATGATGTAAAGGGAAAAAGGAAGCAAAAGAAGTGTTGCTCACCATTCTCTGCCTCCTGCTATGCCATGACGTGCCACCCCTGAAAGTCCTCTGACACAGAGGAAGAGGCAGCCCACACAGGTGGTGCTGAGTCTCAAAGTCCGGCCAGCCCTCCTGCAGATTTGTTAATACTTTCCTTACCTTCAGCCAGGGATGAAGTCCAGAATGACTGCACTCTCAGTTTCTTAACAGCATCAGAGGTCTCTGCTTCAGGACAAATCTGGGCATCACACCATCAGCTTCTCAAATACACTGCAGTCCCTACAAATGGAGGAAGGTCTTGGTTGAGTTAGATCACAATTGGTACTAGAGTACAAGTACTAGAGGGAAGGGGAATTCTAAATCTCAACACCTTTCAATGCATATTCAAAAATTCCAGTGGTGTCTTTCTACATTATAAGTGCCAAAGTAGCTTTAAAAAAGTTGCCCTTGCCCCAAAAAAATTAATCAACACCTAGCTGTTAAAAATGGCTTTGAAAACTAGGCTGAGAAGAATTGAGCTAGGCCTGCTATGTGTTTCAGCCTCTGACTTTCTTCATTCTGCATAACTTGCTCAAACAACATCTCTTTCAGTCTGTAATGTACTAGTCTACTCTCTCAAAGGTGATTTATTTTTCTCCTTTACAAAGTATTTTGGTTTGGCTGTTTTGGGGTAATTAAAATACAAAGAATAAGTCACCATCCCTGGAGGTGTTCAAGAAACGTGTAAATATGGTGCTTAGGGACATGGTTTAGTAAGTTAGGTGGTGTTGGGTTGACAGTTGGACTTGATGATTCTTGAGGTCTTTTTCAACCTTAATGATTCTATGATTCTATAAAAAAAAAAAAAAAAATTAAAAAACTTCTCAGATACCATAAAGCCCATACTTGAGTCATTGCAAAACATATGAAGCACCAAAACTTTTCAATAATTGTAATGCTATGAATGCTTGAAATGTGTGCACTCTATACATGCCTTCTTATCCTTTCTAGAAGTATGTATGACATTTATGAAGATGGAAACCCTGGGGCACTGGGAAAAGAGTCTCTTTTGGAGGTTTAGAGGGGGAGTTACCTCAGGACTCCCTTTGTGCTTGGGTCTGTACAGCAGTGAATGTCAGAGAACTTCAGTGAAATCAGTGAGGTAGGCTTTCATTGCAGAATTTGTGAAGAGGTGTCACTTATATACTACATCTCTGCTTCCTAAACCCTCCCTCTACACTAGGTGGCTTGCCTCACCTAAAGAAAGGAGTCTACTAGGTCCTCACCTGGACTAAAAATCCAGTGAGGACAGAACATAAACCAGAATGTCCTTCAGAGCCTTTCTGTCTCTCTGTGGCACAGACAGATAAGATCTCCTTCATCTCAGCAGCACATAGCAGCTCAGCAGCAGAGCTAAGGTTTCTTCAATTCTGCCTCAGGAACACGTTTCAATAGATGTTCAGAAAAGGGGACTGAAAGCACAGACTGAACTGCTGCAATAAGGAGCTGTACTGTCAGTTTCTGACACAGGCCTGCACAGAAAGGACCCGAAAGGAAGCTTCAGATCAACACCTGTATCAGCACAGCTCTGAGGGCTGGAGTGTGCCAAAGAGCAGTATAACAAAGCAGTGCTCACAAATACCACAGGAGGGGCTCAGCAAATACCACAGGCCTGGGCTTTATTGGGGGACCACAGCTTGCTCTTGGAGAAAAAGTGATACAAACATATCATGTGTCTCCTCACAGAGCTACACTATTGCTAAAGCACCTTTTTTGGTACAGAATCCTGTGACTTTGGATGAGCAAAGTGCTGAAGTAAGCAGGGTCTCACTTGTTCTTAAGGTGAACTCAAAAAAACTAGCCTGAATATCTACGCAAGCTTTGTCTTTTCTTTGTAGAAGAGTGTCAGTCACACATCTCACTGCCAATACCTCTGCCAAGAAGATAAAGACCTGCTCTGTCCCCTGTTCCTCTCAAAGTATGAGCTCACCTTCAGGGCTGCTACCACACAGTATAATCAGTGTCGCTCCCCTTGTACTTAGTGCAAGAATAGCAACTTGCAAGAAGATGGCTCTGCCTTTCTGTCTTTAAAGGAAAACTTGCTTAATAAATGCTCCTTTGAGTTTGGCTCTGTAATAATGTTCCTTTCTGCATGATGCCCAGAAATATGCCTACTTTATCCACTACATACAGGAAATTTGCATCATCTAGGGCTTGTTTTCCCACCCTGGGTTTTCAAAGATCCAAACCACAGAACAATAGAATCAAAACTTGGCCAAGGCAAAAAAAATAGAAAAACAACACTGTAAAATGTTAATGTTTGTGAGAAAGCTGCAGGAGTTTCTGCAACATGTCATTTGACACACGAAACAAGCCAACACCTATAAGTCAAATATCTTCTTCCTCTTCAGCAGGATCCACATCCTGCCCCTGCCCTTCCACAGATACAACACTGAGCAGAACAGGTTTGCTCTGTGGAGAAGTTGCTAACAAGACACACTCAAGGAGTAATTCAGGCATTTAAACACAGGTATCTGATATCACTTCAGAGACCTTCAAGCATCCATCATGGCCTCTAGCTGCCAGCACCTGATCTGTAGGACCTTTTGCATGTCTTCAACTTTATGGTCAAGGTCAAGGTCCCACTAAACAGCAGCATGACCCTCTGGTGTATCAGCCACTCCTCCCAGTTTTCTATCAGCAGCACAATTGCTGAGGGTGCACTCTGTCCCGTCATCCATATCATTAATGAAGATGTCAAAACATTATCGGACTAAGTATCAACCCCAGGGGTACACCACTAGTTACTGGTCACAAACTTTGTGCAACTGATCACTATCTTCTGGACCCAGCTGTTCAGACAGTTTTCAATTCAACTCCCTATCTGCTCATCCAGCCCATACATCATCAGCTTCTTGGAGGATCTTATCGGAGACAGTGTCAAAAGCCTTACTGAAGTCAAGGTAGGCGACAACTACTGCTTTTGCCTCATTTACCAAAACAGACACTTCATCGTAGGAGGTTATCAGCTTCATTAAGCAGGACTTCCTCTTTTTAATCCATGCTGACTAAATCTAAATCCATGCTTTGTAAATCCACAGATGACTAATCCAAATTACCTTCTTTCATGGAATGAATAGTTACCAGGATTAGTTGTTTCACCACCATCTCAGGGGACAAGATGAGGCTGACTGGCCTGTGGATCCCTGGGTACTGTTTCTTGTCCTCTTTGAAGACAGGAGTGACATCTGCTTTCCTCCAGTCCTCAGGAACCTCTCTCAATCACCACAATCATTCAAACATAGTCAAGAGTGGCCTCACAATGAGATGTGCCAGCTCCCTCAGCACTCATGAGTGCATCCATCAGGGCCCATGGCCTTAGGTATGTCCAATCTACTTAAAAGTACTCACTACCCTGAATCTCTTCCAACAAGAAGAGAAACAAGTCTTCCTTCCTTCAGACTTTCCCACAGTCTCCTGGACATCTAAACAAATTCATTCTTACAGTGCTTGATAAGCAAATAGCCAAACTGAGGCCAAACCATTCCTTGCAAGCAATGAAGCAGTCGTCGTTTACTGACCACAGTTTGGAGGGTGAAGACACAAGTCTGCTTGCTGACTGTTGGTAATGCATGAAAGGCATTTTCAGTCTCCTGTGTTCAACTCTGGACTCCTTGGCTTGTTATTTGGGACCAAAGTGAAAGTGTTTTGATTGTTTCCAAGCACTGGGAATTGCACAAATCCACTGGCATCAGTTACTCAGACCCTTCTGTGCATGCAAATAGAAGAAGGACTTAATGTTAAACAGGAAGATTAGGATAATAAGAAGGGCTGTTACATCTCTATACCTGTATGACATAGTCAGTACAACACTTTCAAGATAGGGCTAGGATGAGGCCCATTGCTAACTATGGAGTGACCACCACTCCCCAAAGAAAAGACCCATGTAAATTTGGATCACTGTTATTTTCTGAAATGGCCATGTTGTTTCTCTTGTCTATGTGTTATTAACTAACAAACTGTGCACCTCAATCCTTAGGTGTCCTCTGCTGCTCAGGTATCTCCAGCTGTGGAAGAAAACATCACATTTCCCCTACTCTGATCAAGGACTGTGAGTGAGCAGTAGCCAGTGTAATACCAGAGCAACTGGCTAAATCTTCCCAGGGCAACTTCAAAGCCCAGACATATGCTGCCACAGGGGTGAGCCACCTTCAGAGCAGGCACCCCTGTGAGACTTGGGATGGGAACACTCAGTGCCTCTCACTTACCTGTCATGGAAGACCTGACATGGAGCTCAGAGACCACCAGCCAGAGTTCTCTCTCATGTAACTATGGTGTCCCCTTCATAAACGCCAATGCTGTGAAGAATGATGGTTTATTGGAATGTGCTGGATCTTGGCTGGTCTCTCTGCTATACCCTATCACAGCCGCAAAGTAGAAGGCAGGTAAAGGTGTCTTACCCAAATTTGGTTAAGGGCATAAATTGTCTGAGGACCATCCTCTAACAGCAGTGTTCTTTCTGTAACAACCAAGTGCTGTTTTCTGCACATGCAAGCTGGCCTAAGTCACGTGGGTCCGTTTCCTGAAAGACTAATTAGACCTCATGACTCCTGCATATGGTCACAGGCCTCCTTAGAGGACTTTGAAATCCACGTGGCTTGCCTTGAGCTAATCACTCAATTCCTTCAAAATAATTTTTAATATTTGCCTTTTCTAGCACCAGTGCAAGTGTCTCAATCTCAGTCACCAAGGATATGGGGATCTGCAATCTTCCCACGTAAAAAACTATAAGTAAAATATGACAACTGTTAAGCAAAAGTTTTTTAATACAGGACACTAGATATGCCCTTCTCATCTTCTAGGTAAACATCCCATGCCATCTCAAATGAATCCTAACTCCAGCAAGCTTTCATACATATTTAGCTTTATAAACCCAGTGTTCTCAAACTCCTACTTCAAAAAGAATGTACCTGGGATTGTAGTTCAATGATGTCTGAAGAGTCAGAAGATAACCACCTCTATAAATATGTCCTTGAAGTCCATCTGTGCAGGATCCTGCAGGTCCAGCAGAGCTTCAAGCTTTTGAAATTAGAAAAGCAGGAGTAAACATGCCTTCTTCTGTCACCGCATAGCTTGTGTACTAAACCATTACTCTGATAACCTTATTACATACTGCCACATTATTGGGATTACAACAGAGGACTTAGGCAAAACATGACTTGGGAGTAAGATCTGATTTCACTGAGTGTTGGAACAGGCTGTGGACATATAGCAGAGAGATGCTACTATATTCCAGATGTTACTGATTTTAATTTAATGTCTGGCCAGGCTCTTAGATCAGGCATGGAAAGGGCCAGTGGAAGGCTGCAGCTGGCCTAAGGAGTCCACAGCCCCTCACCGCAGCGGTTGGTAGAACCACCTCTTTTTCTGTCATTCTGGAAGTTCAGACCCTTCTTTTCTCCCACAGTAACTTTATTCTCCTAATTGGTATACTGAACTCCTGCCGTGTGTGCAGTAACATTTTTGTAACTGAGGCTGCATGAACTACATTAAGAGTGTCTGCTCTTTTCTGCATTAATTTTCTTCACATGTAATTTTCACAGGAACAGCCTGGAGGCAAATAAAGGGACAAAGAGGATGGTAGAACAAGAAAAGCTAGTATAGCAAGGTTAATTGTTTAATCAGAGATTGCTTGAAAAGTGCCCTCTATCATTCCTTGCCCCAAAAGCAAAGAGAACTAAGTATATCCTAGAAGGGGTCAGAGGCTTTAACATTTATTCTCAACTTCCTGCAACACCAGCTCAGGTCTCTGAATTCCCACACAGCAGCAGAAAAAACCTTATGTAAAACTTCCAGGTCCACATTTCCATTTCCTCCATGCTCAATGCCTCCTCCCCTGGGAAGGGCAGAGGACTCCAGACTGCAAAAACTGCATAACAGAGATCAAGTGAACCTGTAAGATGTTGTTGAAAACCCAGGCAAAATTAGCAGGGGAAGGCTGATGCAGGGGTGGGGAGAACAGGCATGAATGTTTGAAGCCACCAGTGTATATCCTACGTATCACTATACTATTCCTTATTTTAATATTCCATACAACTGTACAAAGGTAATGCCTTTTTTTCTCCCCTCTCATTACCAGACAGCCGGGCTGCTGTCAACAGTGTGCCAGCTGCCCAACCTGGCCAGCAATGTTAGCAGCATCACTGAGTTCACCGTGCAGCCTGTTCCTCAGAAGAATATCCCTGTTCACTGGTGTTATCTCCATCCCCAAGCCACTGGTCTGATAAAATGAGAGGAAAATGGAGAGGAATTGTAACATCTGACAAATTGATAAAAATTGATCAAAATGTTATTAAAAATGTAATAATTTTTTAGACTGTTGACTGAGTGAACATTGGGAAACAACAATTTACCAAGACTTGTTACCTGAAGAAGAGGCCAGAAGACAAGGCCAGATATGGCACCTCAAGATCTGGTCTTGCGTGAGAATATAGACACCCAATTGAGCCCAAATAACCTGCATATCCTCAGGTGAGTCACAAGCCCAGTCAAGATTAGGGAGAATACAACTCTCTCCAGAGTTTGTCTTTTGTGCAGAGAAGGACCAGTGGACATGTCACTGAAATGCCCTGTTTGCTACTCTGAGCCAAAGGATAGAGAGGAAAAACCTTGTCAAAGGCTCACTTTATGCATCCAACAGCCACCCCTCCTACATAAAGCCTTACACTTATATGTTACCATGCCTATACAGGTATATCTGTAAAGCCTGCCTGAGAATAACAGTGACCTTTCAGCTAGGGAAGCCAAGACAAAGGCATATAACAGTAAGCTGTCCATACTACTTTGGTGCAAAGCCTCAAATACCTAAGTATTTTACTGCACCTCCGAAGCTTTTACTGCACACTGGGGAAAGCACCAGTACAACTCCTGTGGTATATGGAACCAGGACAGGAACACTTGTCTGTCCCTGCAAGCACTCAAGTGTGCTCATTTGTCTGAAGGCACTTGTTTAGTTTTCAGTTTTCAGGACATCCTGTGCTCTGGGGCTCCTCCTTTTCAAAGTTTCAGGAAAAGCAAGACAGAGACCTTATGCTGGGAGGTAAAGCTAACAAGTAAGTGGCCCAGCAGACAGTTCCTGGCAGACTTATATTTTCCACCGTGCTGCATAATACGGTACTAATGGAACAACTGAGTTAAATAAATGAACTTACATTAGCATCAATCCGAAACAAAGGTCCATAATTCTGGAAGTAGATTAATCATCAGGAGAGTAGGAAGTAAAGGTCCCATGCCAAACAAATGATCAGTGAGATCTGGAGAAGCAGGATGACAAATGTCTGCTTAAGTGGAAAAGGGTAAGAGGGGAATTGGGTTTGGTGAAGCCCAAGGGAATTTGGTCTTTTCTTTCCATGTAGTGTTGTCCCAGGGAAAAAACAGAGCCTCAAGCTCCAAGCCTGTTGTCCTTTTTTTGACAACAATGGAGAAATTTTCGCAGCCAAGTATTTCATACAGGGAAATTTGAATACAGTTTGTTTTCTGAAATCCCCCATAACTGGCAAACATGTTGAAAAACCATATGCCTACATATATATTTATGAGTATGCATACACATAAATAATGCAGCCCTGGGAGAAGAAAATCTGTAAAGTGAAGGTTTCAACACTGAGGAGCAGTAGGAGCTGCAAACACCTGTGTGGAAGGTGTGACTTCAATAGAACAGAGTATGACACTAGTGGGTTTCAGATTAGATTGTGGACAGAAAAAATAAGGTATTTTGCTGAGACAAAGAAAGGAGAAAATTTAACAGCAAAAAAAAAAAACACTGTTAAAATACATTATGACAGGAGAATCATACAAATGTGTAAGTATATGGAAAATGGGAAAAAATTGCAACGTACGGTTCACAGCAAACTAACTGTGAACTAACTACTAAAGCACCTTCTTGTTCTCCAATTCCACAAGTGCCCAGTCTTTTGAAGTTTTTTGTTGCTGCTTTATTGTTCTTAGTTTTATTCTGATGTTTTATTTAGCAGCCTGCCTTGTAGATATATAACAGGATAAAATGAGTGGCTAGAAACACACTGTGCTAACAGAAAGAAAAAAAATTATAAACTTCCATGGCTACAAAGGGATGAATTAAAACAGGTATCAGCATAGCATGCTGATCCCAAATTAAAAAAAATTTCTCTCAGCAACAGTCATGACCCCTACTGTTGAATTGTTTGTGTATAGGCGTAAATCTAGTCACAGAGAAAGAGCCCATCAGTAAAATTTGCAGATGCTGTACACTGATTTGCTTACTGGAGTGCTTCTGCTATAAATTTATGTGTTAGGTTGAACAATTTATGTGTTTCAGGAAAAACAAGCGGGGAAGGAGAGAATGGCTAGAGAGAAGTAATTTCTCTGAAAACCCTAAGGCCCACATATCGGAAACCAAGACAGTTAGGAAAGAACTGCAAGTACCCCAAGATGACCCTGAAAGTAAGAGGTCACACAGGTGCCTACAGCAGCTCAGGACCCTGTGTAAGAAGGGCAAGGGCAGGGCTCCCTGGGGACAGGGCAAACATGCAGGCCCCAGGACCTAAAAGGGGTCAGAGGTACATCTGCGAAGAAGCCACAGCAAGACACAGCCTTGAAATAGTGTATACGAAGGCAAAAAGAAACTAGAATCAGACTTCTGGGGTTCTGGCTGTACTTTGTTTGATGCAGATGCCATGCATACTTCCCAAGCTCCTTGCCTTGAGACAGCTCCAGATTCTTAGTGTTCTGAATGGATCTGGGTGCTCTTTGCAAGTTAAAAACTCAAGGTGTCATTGATAGTAGCTGGTAATATCCGCAGAGTAGCCTTAG
>NW_010127991.1:0-322 GCF_000699245.1 Pterocles gutturalis | reverse complement strand
GCCCAACGAGGGTCCCCTGCCTCTTCCAACTGCTGTGCGTGCACAGGTGGTACCCAGCAGGGAAATGGCTCCCTGAGACACAGGAGCACGCTAGGAGGCAATACCGCCTCACACTCAGAGCATCCTAAGGACAGACCCGCGTTTCCCACGTTGCCCTACAGGGATACCTGCACAGTCTTTGCAAGTGCAGTGCTAAAGCTTTGGCCCCCAACACGCCTGACGACCCCCGGCGCGGGCTCATCCCAGAACAGCCAAGAAGTCCTGGCAGATACCCTGCACCCCTCGCACCTCTGCCGCCTTCCAGCGCCGAGCGCGGCCCTAC